>NW_026600469.1:0-12500 GCF_029448725.1 Salvelinus fontinalis
ATTAACGAGACAGCTCTGTTCCTCACCTGGTCTCTCTCTCTATCTCTCTCCAGGTGCTCCATCGGCCCCCAGGAACCTGATCTCTCTCATTAACTAGACGGCTCTGTTTCTCACCTGGTCTCTCTCTCTCTCTCTCTCTCTCTCTCTCCAGGCGCTCCATCGGCCCCCAGGAACCTGATCTTTCTCATTAACGAGACGGCTCTGTTCCTCACCTGGTCTCCGCCTAGCGACAGCGGTGGCAGGAAGGACCTCACTTATAACATCATGTGCCAGCGCTGCGGCGCCTCCGGTGGCGAGGAGGACTGTGAGCCGTGTGAGACCGACCTGCGCTTCGTACCACGCCCCCTGGGCCTCACCGGGACCTCGGTGGCTATTCTGGACTTTGCCACACATGCCAACTATACATTCCACGTAGAGACGGTCAATGGAGTGTCTGGACTGGGAGGAAACACCAGACCCCTGGCTAATATCACTGTTACTACTGACCAGACTGGTGAGTACTGACCAGACCCCTGGCTAACATCACTGTTACTACTGACCAGACCCCTGGTTAACATCACTGTTACTACTGACCAGACCCCTGGCTAACATCACTGTTACTACTGACCAGACCCCTGGCTAACATCACTGTTACTACTGACCAGACTGGTGAGTACTGACCAGACCCCTGGCTAACATCACTGTTACTACTGACCAGACCCCTGGCTAACATCACTGTTACTACTGACCAGACCCCTGGTTAACATCACTGTTACTACTGACCAGACTGGTGAGTACTGACCAGACCCCTGGCTAACATCACTGTTACTACTGACCAGACCCCTGGCTAACATCACTGTTACTACTGACCAGACCCCTGGTTAACATCACTGTTACTACTGACCAGACTGGTGAGTACTGACCAGACCCCTGGCTAACATCACTGTTACTACTGACCAGACCCCTGGCTAACATCACTGTTACTACTGACCAGACCCCTGGTTAACATCACTGTTACTACTGACCAGACCCCTGGTTAACATCACTGTTACTACTGACCAGACCCCTGGCTAACATCACTGTTACTACTGACCAGACCCCTGGTTAACATCACTGTTACTACTGACCAGACCCCTGGTTAACATCACTGTTACTACTGACCAGACCCCTGGTTAACATCACTGTTACTACTGACCAGACCCCTGGTTAATATCACTGTTACTACTGACCAGACCCCTGGTTAGCATCACTGTTACTACTGACCAGACCCCTGGTTAACATCACTGTTACTACTGACCAGACTGGTGAGTACTGACCAGACCCCTGGTTAACATCACTGTTACTACTGACCAGACTGGTGAGTACTGACCAGACCCCTGGTTAACATCACTGTTACTACTGACCAGACTGGTGAGTACTGACCAGACCCCTGGTTAACATCACTGTTACTACTGACCAGACCCCTGGTTAACATCACTGTTACTACTGACCAGACCCCTGGTTAACATCACTGTTACTACTGACCAGACCCCTGGCTAACATCACTGTTACTACTGACCAGACTGGTGAGTACTGACCAGACCCCTGGCTAACATCACTGTTACTACTGACCAGACCCCTGGTTAACATCACTGTTACTACTGACCAGACTGGTGAGTACTGACCAGACCCCTGGCTAACATCACTGTTACTACTGACCAGACCCCTGGCTAACATCACTGTTACTACTGACCAGACCCCTGGTTAACATCACTGTTACTACTGACCAGACCCCTGGTTAACATCACTGTTACTACTGACCAGACCCCTGGTTAACATCACTGTTACTACTGACCAGACTGGTGAGTACTGACCAGACCCCTGGCTAACATCACTGTTACTACTGACCAGACCCCTGGCTAACATCACTGTTACTACTGACCAGACCCCTGGCTAACATCACTGTTACTACTGACCAGACTGGTGAGTACTGACCAGACCCCTGGCTAACATCACTGTTACTACTGACCAGACCCCTGGTTAACATCACTGTTACTACTGACCAGACTGGTGAGTACTGACCAGACCCCTGGCTAACATCACTGTTACTACTGACCAGACCCCTGGCTAACATCACTGTTACTACTGACCAGACCCCTGGTTAACATCACTGTTACTACTGACCAGACCCCTGGTTAACATCACTGTTACTACTGACCAGACCCCTGGCTAACATCACTGTTACTACTGACCAGACCCCTGGTTAACATCACTGTTACTACTGACCAGACCCCTGGTTAATATCACTGTTACTACTGACCAGACCCCTGGTTAGCATCACTGTTACTACTGACCAGACCCCTGGTTAACATCACTGTTACTACTGACCAGACTGGTGAGTACTGACCAGACCCCTGGTTAACATCACTGTTACTACTGACCAGACTGGTGAGTACTGACCAGACCCCTGGTTAACATCACTGTTACTACTGACCAGACCCCTGGTTAACATCACTGTTACTACTGACCAGACCCCTGGTTAACATCACTGTTACTACTGACCAGACCCCTGGTTAACATCACTGTTACTACTGACCAGACTGGTGAGTACTGACCAAACCCCTGGTTAACATCACTGTTACTACTGACCAGACCCCTGGCTAACATCACTGTTACTACTGACCAGACCCCTGGCTAACATCACTGTTACTACTGACCAGACCCCTGGTTAACATCACTGTTACTACTGACCAGACTGGTGAGTACTGGCCAGACCCCTGGCTAACATCACTGTTACTACTGACCAGACCCCTGGTTAACATCACTGTTACTACTGACCAGACCCCTGGTTAACATCACTGTTACTACTGACCAGACCCCTGGCTAACATCACTGTTACTACTGACCAGACCCCTGGTTAACATCACTGTTACTACTGACCAGACCCCTGGTTAACATCACTGTTACTACTGACCAGACCCCTGGTTAACATCACTGTTACTACTGACCAGACCCCTGGCTAATATCACTGTTACTACTGACCAGACCCCTGGTTAACATCACTGTTACTACTGACCAGACTGGTGAGTACTGACCAGACCCCTGGCTAACATCACTGTTACTACTGACCAGACTGGTGAGTACTGACCAGACCCCTAGTTAACATCACTGTTACTACTGACCAGACTGGTGAGTACTGACCAGACCCCTGGTTAACATCACTGTTACTACTGACCAGACCCCTGGCTAACATCACTGTTACTACTGACCAGACCCCTGGTTAACATCACTGTTACTACTGACCAGACCCCTGGCTAACATCACTGTTACTACTGACCAGACCCCTGGCTAACATCACTGTTACTACTGACCAGACCCCTGGTTAACATCACTGTTACTACTGACCAGACCCCTGGTTAACATCACTGTTACTACTGACCAGACCCCTGGTTAACATCACTGTTACTACTGACCAGACCTCTGGCTAACATCACTGTTACTACTGACCAGACCCCTGGTTAATATCACTGTTACTACTGACCAGACCCCTGGTTAACATCACTGTTACTACTGACCAGACCCCTGGTTAACATCACTGTTACTACTGACCAGACTGGTGAGTACTGACCAGACCCCTGGCTAACATCACTGTTACTACTGACCAGACCCCTGGTTAACATCACTGTTACTACTGACCAGACCCCTGGTTAACATCACTGTTACTACTGACCAGACCCCTGGTTAACATCACTGTTACTACTGACCAGACCCCTGGTTAACATCACTGTTACTACTGACCAGACCCCTGGTTAACATCACTGTTACTACTGACCAGACCCCTGGCTAACATCACTGTTACTACTGACCAGACTGGTGAGTACTGACCAGACCCCTGGTTAACATCACTGTTACTACTGACCAGACCCCTGGTTAACATCACTGTTACTACTGACCAGACTGGTGAGTACTGACCAGACCCCTGGCTAACATCACTGTTACTACTGACCAGACTGGTGAGTACTGACCAGACCCCTAGTTAACATCACTGTTACTACTGACCAGACTGGTGAGTACTGACCAGACCCCTGGTTAATATCACTGTTACTACTGACCAGACCCCTGGCTAACATCACTGTTACTACTGACCAGACCCCTGGTTAACATCACTGTTACTACTGACCAGACCCCTGGTTAACATCACTGTTACTACTGACCAGACCCCTGGTTAACATCACTGTTACTACTGACCAGACCTCTGGCTAACATCACTGTTACTACTGACCAGACCCCTGGTTAATATCACTGTTACTACTGACCAGACCCCTGGTTAACATCACTGTTACTACTGACCAGACCCCTGGTTAACATCACTGTTACTACTGACCAGACTGGTGAGTACTGACCAGACCCCTGGCTAACATCACTGTTACTACTGACCAGACCCCTGGTTAACATCACTGTTACTACTGACCAGACCCCTGGCTAACATCACTGTTACTACTGACCAGACTGGTGAGTACTGACCAGACCCCTGGCTAACATCACTGTTACTACTGACCAGACCCCTGGCTAACATCACTGTTACTACTGACCAGACCCCTGGCTAACATCACTGTTACTACTGACCAGACTGGTGAGTACTGACCAGACCCCTGGCTAACATCACTGTTACTACTGACCAGACCCCTGGTTAACATCACTGTTACTACTGACCAGACTGGTGAGTACTGACCAGACCCCTGGCTAACATCACTGTTACTACTGACCAGACCCCTGGCTAACATCACTGTTACTACTGACCAGACCCCTGGTTAACATCACTGTTACTACTGACCAGACCCCTGGTTAACATCACTGTTACTACTGACCAGACCCCTGGCTAACATCACTGTTACTACTGACCAGACCCCTGGTTAACATCACTGTTACTACTGACCAGACCCCTGGTTAATATCACTGTTACTACTGACCAGACCCCTGGTTAGCATCACTGTTACTACTGACCAGACCCCTGGTTAACATCACTGTTACTACTGACCAGACTGGTGAGTACTGACCAGACCCCTGGTTAACATCACTGTTACTACTGACCAGACTGGTGAGTACTGACCAGACCCCTGGTTAACATCACTGTTACTACTGACCAGACCCCTGGTTAACATCACTGTTACTACTGACCAGACCCCTGGTTAACATCACTGTTACTACTGACCAGACCCCTGGTTAACATCACTGTTACTACTGACCAGACTGGTGAGTACTGACCAAACCCCTGGTTAACATCACTGTTACTACTGACCAGACCCCTGGCTAACATCACTGTTACTACTGACCAGACCCCTGGCTAACATCACTGTTACTACTGAACAGACCCCTGGTTAACATCACTGTTACTACTGACCAGACTGGTGAGTACTGGCCAGACCCCTGGCTAACATCACTGTTACTACTGACCAGACCCCTGGTTAACATCACTGTTACTACTGACCAGACCCCTGGTTAACATCACTGTTACTACTGACCAGACCCCTGGCTAACATCACTGTTACTACTGACCAGACCCCTGGTTAACATCACTGTTACTACTGACCAGACCCCTGGTTAACATCACTGTTACTACTGACCAGACCCCTGGTTAACATCACTGTTACTACTGACCAGACCCCTGGTTAACATCACTGTTACTACTGACCAGACCCCTGGCTAATATCACTGTTACTACTGACCAGACCCCTGGTTAACATCACTGTTACTACTGACCAGACTGGTGAGTACTGACCAGACCCCTGGCTAACATCACTGTTACTACTGACCAGACTGGTGAGTACTGACCAGACCCCTAGTTAACATCACTGTTACTACTGACCAGACTGGTGAGTACTGACCAGACCCCTGGTTAATATCACTGTTACTACTGACCAGACCCCTGGCTAACATCACTGTTACTACTGACCAGACCCCTGGTTAACATCACTGTTACTACTGACCAGACCCCTGGCTAACATCACTGTTACTACTGACCAGACCCCTGGCTAACATCACTGTTACTACTGACCAGACCCCTGGTTAACATCACTGTTACTACTGACCAGACCCCTGGTTAACATCACTGTTACTACTGACCAGACCCCTGGTTAACATCACTGTTACTACTGACCAGACCTCTGGCTAACATCACTGTTACTACTGACCAGACCCCTGGTTAATATCACTGTTACTACTGACCAGACCCCTGGTTAACATCACTGTTACTACTGACCAGACCCCTGGTTAACATCACTGTTACTACTGACCAGACTGGTGAGTACTGACCAGACCCCTGGCTAACATCACTGTTACTACTGACCAGACCCCTGGTTAACATCACTGTTACTACTGACCAGACCCCTGGTTAACATCACTGTTACTACTGACCAGACCCCTGGTTAACATCACTGTTACTACTGACCAGACCCCTGGTTAACATCACTGTTACTACTGACCAGACCCCTGGTTAACATCACTGTTACTACTGACCAGACCCCTGGCTAACATCACTGTTACTACTGACCAGACTGGTGAGTACTGACCAGACCCCTGGTTAACATCACTGTTACTACTGACCAGACCCCTGGTTAACATCACTGTTACTACTGACCAGACTGGTGAGTACTGACCAGACCCCTGGCTAACATCACTGTTACTACTGACCAGACTGGTGAGTACTGACCAGACCCCTAGTTAACATCACTGTTACTACTGACCAGACTGGTGAGTACTGACCAGACCCCTGGTTAATATCACTGTTACTACTGACCAGACCCCTGGCTAACATCACTGTTACTACTGACCAGACCCCTGGTTAACATCACTGTTACTACTGACCAGACCCCTGGTTAACATCACTGTTACTACTGACCAGACCCCTGGTTAACATCACTGTTACTACTGACCAGACCTCTGGCTAACATCACTGTTACTACTGACCAGACCCCTGGTTAATATCACTGTTACTACTGACCAGACCCCTGGTTAACATCACTGTTACTACTGACCAGACCCCTGGTTAACATCACTGTTACTACTGACCAGACTGGTGAGTACTGACCAGACCCCTGGCTAACATCACTGTTACTACTGACCAGACCCCTGGTTAACATCACTGTTACTACTGACCAGACCCCTGGTTAACATCACTGTTACTACTGACCAGACCCCTGGTTAACATCACTGTTACTACTGACCAGACCCCTGGTTAACATCACTGTTACTACTGACCAGACCCCTGGTTAACATCACTGTTACTACTGACCAGACCCCTGGCTAACATCACTGTTACTACTGACCAGACTGGTGAGTACTGACCAGACCCCTGGTTAACATCACTGTTACTACTGACCAGACCCCTGGTTAACATCACTGTTACTACTGACCAGACCCCTGGCTAACATCACTGTTACTACTGACCAGACCCCTGGTTAACATCACTGTTACTACTGACCAGACCCCTGGTTAATATCACTGTTACTACTGACCAGACCCCTGGTTAGCATCACTGTTACTACTGACCAGACCCCTGGTTAACATCACTGTTACTACTGACCAGACTGGTGAGTACTGACCAGACCCCTGGTTAACATCACTGTTACTACTGACCAGACTGGTGAGTACTGACCAGACCCCTGGTTAACATCACTGTTACTACTGACCAGACCCCTGGTTAACATCACTGTTACTACTGACCAGACCCCTGGTTAACATCACTGTTACTACTGACCAGACCCCTGGTTAACATCACTGTTACTACTGACCAGACTGGTGAGTACTGACCAGACCCCTGGTTAACATCACTGTTACTACTGACCAGACCCCTGGCTAACATCACTGTTACTACTGACCAGACCCCTGGCTAACATCACTGTTACTACTGACCAGACCCCTGGTTAACATCACTGTTACTACTGACCAGACTGGTGAGTACTGGCCAGACCCCTGGCTAACATCACTGTTACTACTGACCAGACCCCTGGTTAACATCACTGTTACTACTGACCAGACCCCTGGCTAACATCACTGTTACTACTGACCAGACCTCTGGTTAACATCACTGTTACTACTGACCAGACCCCTGGTTAACATCACTGTTACTACTGACCAGACCCCTGGTTAACATCACTGTTACTACTGACCAGACCCCTGGCTAATATCACTGTTACTACTGGCCAGACCCCTGGTTAACATCACTGTTACTACTGACCAGACTGGTGAGTACTGACCAGACCCCTGGCTAACATCACTGTTACTACTGACCAGACTGGTGAGTACTGACCAGACCCCAGGTTAACATCACTGTTACTACTGACCAGACCCCTGGTTAACATCACTGTTACTACTGACCAGACCCCTGGTTAACATCACTGTTACTACTGACCAGACCCCTGGTTAACATCACTGTTACTCCGTAGGCAAGCACCATGGTCTTGTAGCGGATGCGAGCTTCAACTGGAAGCCAGTGGAGAGAGCGGAGGAGCGGGGTGACGTGAGAGAACTTGGGAAGGTTGAACACCAGACGGGCTGCGGCGTTCTGGATGAGTTGTAGGGGTTTAATGGCACAGGCAGGGAGCCCAGCCAACAGCGAGTTGCAGTAATCCAGACGGGAGATGACAAGTGCCTGGATTAGGACCTGCGCCGCTTCCTGTGTGAGGCAGGGTCGTACTCTGCGGATGTTGTAGAGCATGAACCTACAGGAACGGGCCACCGCCTTGATGTTGGTGGAGAACGACAGGGTGTTGTCCAGGATCACGCCAAGGTTCTTAGCGCTCTGGGAGGAGGACACAATGGAGTTGTCAACCGTGATGGCGAGATCATGGAACGGACAGTCCTTCCCCGGGAGGAAGAGCAGCTCCGTCTTGCCGAGGTTCAGCTTGAGGTGGTGATCCGTCATCCACACTGATATGTCTGCCAGACATGCAGAGATGCGATTCGCCACCTGGTCATCAGAAGGGGGAAAGGAGAAGATTAATTGTGTGTCGTCTGCATAGCAATGATAGGAGAGACCATGTGAGGTTATGACAGAGCCAAGTGACTTGGTGTATAGCGAGAATAGGAGAGGGCCTAGAACAGAGCCCTGGGGGACACCAGTGGTGAGAGCGCGTGGTGAGGAGACAGATTCTCGCCACGCCACCTGGTATGAGCGACCTGTCAGGTAGGACGCAATCCAAGCGTGGGCCGCGCCGGAGATGCCCAACTCGGAGAGGGTGGAGAGGAGGATCTGATGGTTCACAGTATCGAAGGCAGCCGATAGGTCTAGAAGGATGAGAGCAGAGGAGAGAGAGTTAGCTTTAGCAGTGCGGAGCGCCTCCGTGATACAGAGAAGAGCAGTCTCAGTTGAGTGACTAGTCTTGAAACCTGACTGATTTGGATCAAGAAGGTCATTCTGAGAGAGATAGCAGGAGAGCTGGCCAAGGACGGCACGTTCAAGAGTTTTGGAGAGAAAAGAAAGAAGGGATACTGGTCTGTAGTTGTTGAGATCGGAGGGATCGAGTGTAGGTTTTTTCAGAAGGGGTGCAACTCTCGCTCTCTTGAAGACGGAAGGGACGTAGCCAGCGGTCAGGGATGAGTTGATGAGCGAGGTGAGGTAAGGTAGAAGGTCTCCGGAAATGGTCTGGAGAAGAGAGGAGGGGATAGGGTCAAGCGGGCAGGTTGTTGGGCGGCCGGCCGTCACAAGACGCGAGATTTCATCTGGAGAGAGAGGGGAGAAAGAGGTCAAAGCACAGGGTTGGGCAGTGTGAGCAGAACCAGCGGTGTCGTTTGACTTAGCAAACGAGGATCGGATGTCGTCGACCTTCTTTTCAAAATGGTTGACGAAGTCGTCTGCAGAGAGGGAGGAGGGGGGGGGGAGGGGGAGGAGGATTCAGGAGGGAGGAGAAGGTGGCAAAGAGCTTCCTAGGGTTAGAGGCAGATGCTTGGAATTTAGAGTGGTAGAAAGTGGCTTTAGCAGCAGAGACAGAAGAGGAAAATGTAGAGAGGAGGGAGTGAAAGGATGCCAGGTCCGCAGGGAGGCGAGTTTTCCTCCATTTCCGCTCGGCTGCCCGGAGCCCTGTTCTGTGAGCTCGCAATGAGTCGTCGAGCCACGGAGCGGGAGGGGAGGACCGAGCCGGCCTGGAGGATAGGGGACATAGAGAGTCAAAGGATGCAGAAAGGGAGGAGAGGAGGGTTGAGGAGGCAGAATCAGGAGATAGGTTGGAGAAGGTTTGGGCAGAGGGAAGAGATGATAGGATGGAAGAGGAGAGAGTAGCGGGGGAGAGAGAGCGGAGGTTGGGACGGCGCGATACCATCCGAGTAGGGGCAGTGTGGGAAGTGTTGGATGAGAGCGAGAGGGAAAAGGATACAAGGTAGTGGTCGGAGACTTGGAGGGGAGTTGCAATGAGGTTAGTGGAAGAACAGCATCTAGTAAAGATGAGGTCAAGCGTATTGCCTGCCTTGTGAGTAGGGGGGGAAGGTGAGAGGGTGAGGTCAAAAGAGGAGAGGAGTGGAAAGAAGGAGGCAGAGAGGAATGAGTCAAAGGTAGACATGGGGAGGTTAAAGTCACCCAGAACTGTGAGAGGTGAGCCGTCCTCAGGAAAGGAGCTTATCAAGGCGTCAAGCTCATTGATGAACTCTCCAAGGGAACCTGGAGGGCGATAAATGATAAGGATGTTAAGCTTGAAAGGGCTGGTAACTGTGACAGCATGGAATTCAAAGGAGGCGATAGACAGATGGGTAAGGGGAGAAAGAGAGAATGACCACTTGGGAGAGATGAGGATCCCGGTGCCACCACCCCGCTGACCAGACGGTCTCGGGGTGTGCGAGAACACGTGGGCAGACGAAGAGAGAGCAGTAGGAGTAGCAGTGTTATCTGTGGTGAGCCATGTTTCCGTCAGTGCCAGGAAGTCGAGGGACTGGAGGGACGCATAGGCTGAGATGAGCTCTGCCTTGTTGGCCGCAGATCGGCAGTTCCAGAGGCTACCGGAGACCTGGAACTCCACGTGGGTCGTGCGGGCTGGGACCACCAGGTTAGGGTGGGCGCGGCCACGCGGTGTGAAGCGTTTGTATGGTCTGTGCAGAGAGGAGAGAACAGGGATAGACAGACACATGGTTGACAGGCTACAGAAGAGGCTACGCTAATGCAAAGGAGATTAGAATGACAAGTGGGCTACACGTCTCGAATGTTCAGAAAGTTAAGCTTACGTTGCAAAAAAATAAAAATAAAATACAAGATCTTATTGACTAAAATGATATAGTACTGCTGGCTGGTGAAGTAGCCTGGCTAGCAGTGGCTACGTTGTTGAAAGTGAAGCTGGCTAGGTAACCTCGACAATTTCACTAAATTTCTCTAAACTACACAATTATCGTGGATACAAGGACAGCAAAGACAACTAGCTAACACTACGCTAATCAAGTCGTTCCGTTGTAATGTAAGTTTCTACAGTGCTGCTATTCGGTAGAAGTTGGCTAGCTAGCAGCGTTGGCTAGGTAGGAGGACGACAGCGCGGCAGGCGAAAAAATAGCTGGCTAGCTAACCGATAATTACTCAAAGCTACACAATTATCTTAGATACAAAGATAGCAGAGAAAACTATGTAGCTAGCTAACACTACACAAGTCAAGTCGTTCCGTTGTAATGTAATCGTTTCTACAGTGCTGCTAATTGGTGGCTAGCTGGCTAGCTAGCAGGGTTTACTACGTTACGTTACGTTAGGGCGAGAATACCTGGCAAGCGAACCTCAGCGAACCTTGATAACTACACAATTATCACCGATACAAAGACGGCTATGTAGCCAGCTAAGTAGCTAGCTAAGATCGAACAAATGCAAATCAAAGATAGCAAAGACAACTGTGTAGTCAGCCAACACTACACTGATCAAGTCGTTACGTTGTAATGCACTCGTTTCTACAATGCTGCTATTCGGTGGCAAGCTGGCTAGGTAGCCGTGTTGGCTACGTTGCGTTACGTTGGGGCGAAAATAGCTGGCTGGCGAACCTCAATAACTACACAATTATGTTTGATGCAAAGACGGCTATGTAGCTAGCCAAGATCAACCAAATCAAACCGTTGTACTGTAATGAAATGAAAATCAGACCGTTGTACTATAATGAAATGTAATGAAAAGTTATACGGTAGACGGTGGACGTTAGCTAGCTGCTGGGCTACGATAGGCGACGAAATACGATAAATACGCAATTATCTTTTATACACAGACGGCTAAGTAGCTAGCTAAGAAGAAATTGCTAAGGTTAGACAAATTAAACCGTTGGAATATAATGAAATGTAATACAATGTAATGAAAATTTATACTACCTGCAGAGCGAATGCAAATGCGACCGCTCGCTCCAAACCGGATAGCTCGACCCCTGGTTAACATCACTGTTACTACTGACCAGACCCATGGTTAACATCACTGTTACTACTGACCAGACCCCTGGTTAACATCACTGTTACTACTTACCAGACCCCTGGTTAACATCACTGTTACTACTGACCAGACCCCTGGTTAACATCACTGTTACTACTGACCAGACCCC
>NW_026600469.1:17500-35000 GCF_029448725.1 Salvelinus fontinalis
CAGGTCCTGGCTGAGGGACTCCGGCAGGTCCTGGCTGAGGGACTCCGGCAGGTCCGGGCTGAGTGGCAGCTCCGGACTGTAGGGCAGCTCCGGACTGTAGGGCAGCTCCGGACTGTACGGCAGCTCCGGACTGTACGGCAGCTCCGGACTGTAGGGCAGCTACGGACTGTCGGACGTCTCTGGCAGCTCCTGACTGGCGGGCGTCTCTGGCAGCTCCTGACTGGCGGGCGTCTCTGGCAGCTCCGGACTGGCGGGCGTCTCTGGCAGCTCCTGACTGGCGGGCGTCTCTGGCAGCTCCTGACTGGCGGGCGTCTCTGGCAGCTCCTGACTGACGGACGGCTCTAGCGGCTCCTGACTGACGGACGGCTCTACTGGCTCGGGACAGACGGGCGGCTCTAATGGCTCGTGGCAGACGGATGACTCAGATGGCGCTGGGCAGACAGATGGCTCAGACGGCGCTGGGCAGACAGATGGCTCAGACGGCGCTGGGCAGACAGATGGCTCAGACGGCGCTGGGCAGACAGATGGCTCAGACGGCGCTGGGCAGACAGATGGCTCAGACGGCGCTGGGCAGACAGATGGCTCAGACGGCGCTGGGCAGACAGATGGCTCAGACGGCGCTGGGCAGACAGATGGCTCAGACGGCGCTGGGCAGACAGATGGCTCAGACGGCGCTGGGCAGACAGATGGCTCAGACGGCGCTGGGCAGACAGATGGCTCAGACGGCGCTGGGCAGACAGATGGCTCAGACGGCGCTGGGCAGACAGATGGCTCAGACGGCGCTGGGCAGACGGGCCGTTCAGGCACCGCTGGGCAGACGGCAGACTCTGGCCGGCTGAGACGCACTATAGGCCTGGTGCGTGGTACCGGAACTGGAGGTACCGGGCTGAGGGCACGCACCTCAGGGCGAGTGCGGGGAACAGGAACAGGGCACACTGGACTCTCGTGGCGCACTCTAGGCCTGGTGCGTGGTACCGGAACTGGAGGTACCGGGCTGAGGGCACGCACCTCAGGGCGAGTGCGGGGAACAGGAACAGGGCACACTGGACTCTCGTGGCGCACTCTAGGCCTGGTGCGTGGTACCGGAACTGGAGGTACCGGGCTGAGGGCA
The DNA here is from genome assembly GCF_029448725.1 of Salvelinus fontinalis. Classification (NCBI taxonomy): domain Eukaryota; kingdom Metazoa; phylum Chordata; class Actinopteri; order Salmoniformes; family Salmonidae; genus Salvelinus; species Salvelinus fontinalis. The sequence continues at coordinate 18,612 of NW_026600469.1, forward strand.
CGCACCTCAGGGCGAGTGCGGGGAGAAGGAACAGTGCGTCCAGGGCTCTGGAGACGCACAGGAGGCTTGGTGCGTGGTGCCGGAACTGGAGGCACTGGGCTGGAGACACGCACCATAGAGAGAGTGCGTGGAGGAGGAACAGGGCTCTGGAGATGCACTGGAAGCCTGGTGCGTGGTGTAGGCACTGGTGGTACTGAGCTGGGGTGGGAAGGTGGCGCCGGATATACCGGACCGTGAAGGAGGACACGTGCTCTTGAGCACCGAGCCTCTCCAACCTTACCAGGTTGAATGGTCCCCGTAGCCCTGCCAGTGCGGCGAGGTGGAATAGCCCGCACTGGGCTATGCAGGCGAACCGGGGACACCACCTGTAAGGCTGGTGCCATGTACGCCGGCCCGAGGAGACGTACTGGAGGCCAGATACGTTGGGCCGGCTTCATGGCATCCGGCTCGATGCCCAACCTAGCCCTCCCAGTGCGGCAAGGTGGAATAGCCCGCACTGGGCTAAGCACGCGTACTGGGGACACCGTGCGCTTCACCGCATAACACGGTGTCTGACCAGTACGACGCCCTCTTACTCTACGGCAAGCCCGGGGAGTTGGCTCAGGTATCCAACCCGGCTTCGCCACACTCCCCTTTAGCCCCCCCCCCAAGAAATTCTTGGGTGAGCCTCTCGGGCTTCCAGCCTCTCATACGTGCTGCCTCCTCAATCCACCGCTCCTGGGCTGTGGCTGCCTTCTTCACCTCCCGAGAGCGGCGATTCTCTCCAACCCTTCCCCAGGGTCCTTTTCCGTCCATGATCTCCCAAGACCATTCCTCCTGTGTCCAGTGCCTTAGTTCTTTTTCTCTCTCCTCAATCCGCTTGGTCCTGTTGTGGTGGGTGTTTCTGTAAAGGCAGTCAATGTTGTTCTCCCCCTTAGACGAGAAGGAGCATGGATAGGACCAAGATGCGGATTGAGGGAAATAAGCCATCTTTTAATGAAAAAATAGCAAACAAGACACTACAAACTACAAAACAACAAATGTGACTAACCTTCAACTGTCCTGTGAGGACACAGTAACAAACACCCACAAAACACCAGTGAAACCCTGGCTGCCTTTGTATGACTCTCAATTAGAGACAAACAATACACACCTGTCTCTAATTGAGAATCATACCAGGCCGAACACAAAACCCCACATAGAAATACAAACATAGACAAACCCACCCAACTCACGCCCTGACCAACTAAAATGAATACAAAACAAAGGAAAACAGGTCAGGAACGTGACACTCTCTCTCTCTCTCTCTCTCTCTCTCTCTCTCTCTCTCTCTCTCTCGCTCTCAAGCACATCCAGTCAGGTCGACTTCCACACCTGATCCAGGCTACGTGTTAGAACACCACCCATGATTCCCACTGTTTAACCAGACACCACCCATAATCCCCACTGTTTAACCAGACACCACCCATAATCCCCACTGTTTAACCCTGTTGAACCAGACACCACCCATAATCCCCACTGTTAAACCAGACACCACCCATAACCCCCACTGTTTAACCCTGTTTAACCAGACACCACCCATGATCCCCACTGTTGGACCAGACACCACCCATAATCCCCACTGTTTAACCCTGTTGAACCAGACACCACCCATAATCCCCACTGTTTAACCCTGTTGAACCAGGCACCACCCATAATCCCCACTGTTGAACCAGACACCACCCATAATCCCCACTGTTTAACCCTGTTGAACCAGACACCACCCATAATCCCCACTGTTTAACCAGACACCACCCATAATCCCCACTGTTTAACCCTGTTGAACCAGACACCACCCATAATCCCCACTGTTTAACCAGACACCACCCATAACCCCCACTGTTTAACCCTGTTTAACCAGACACCACCCATGATCCCCACTGTTGGACCAGACACCACCCATAATCCCCACTGTTTAACCCTGTTGAACCAGACACCACCCATAATCACCACTGTTTAACCCTGTTGAACCAGGCACCACCCATAATCCCCACTGTTGAACCAGACACCACCCATAATCCCCACTGTTTAACCCTGTTGAACCAGACACCACCCATAATCCCCACTGTTTAACCGGACACCACCCATAACCCCCACTGTTTAACCCTATTGGCTGTTCTCTACACGTTAACACTCCCTCTATAGACTCTGAGAATCAATCGCCACTCTGTCGCCAAGGCAACGGCTAAAAGATACCTGTCCTCGAGAGATAAGAGAAGAACGAAATAGAGAGGGCCTTGATAATGATCTAGTTTCCTGCAGCACAGAACCACCTTCTAATACCTTGATAATGATCTAGTTTCCTGCATCAGAGAACTAACTACTAATGCCTTGATAATGATCTAGTTTCCTGCAGCAGAGAACTACCTACTAATGCCTTGATAATGATCTAGTTTCCTGCAGCACAGAACCACCTTCTAATACCTTGATAATGATCTAGTTTCCTGCTGCAGAGAACTACCTACTAATGCCTTGATAATGATCTAGTTTCCTGCAGCAGAGAACTAACTACTAATACCTTGATAATGATCTAGTTTCCTGCTGCAGAGAAATACCTTCTAATACCTTGTCACCGGTGATAATGCAACTTTTAGATAAACTTAATGAATGACTATTTACATTCCAATGTAATCTACTTACTCCGCCATTTTTATTTTCATGTGTAATTGATAACATATTTAAACTAGGGAATTAAATCCAACTTGTCGTGTTTAGACAGGGAACGCTGCAAACAGGGGAAGGATAAATGAATTCGGAATTATGTCTGAATAAATGTAGCATAACTAAAAGCATAATGAGGCATTAATATGCAATTTGCAAATGATGAGCGTGAGGCAGGAAACAAATCTCCCTTAATGGGTTGGGGATAAAACCACAGATGAATTCTAATTCAAAATCCTGTCCTGTGTCCCAAATAGGAGGAGAGGAGAGGAGAGGAGAGGAGAGGAGAGGAGAGGAGAGGAGAGGAGAGGAGAGGAGAGGAGAGGAGAGGAGAGGAGAGGAGGTGTCAAACCTCATTCCATGGAGGGCCTAGTGTCTGCAGGTTTTTGTTTTTTCCTTTCAATGAAGACCTGGACAACCAGGTGCTTGGAGTTCTTTACTGTAACCTAGACAACCAGGTGCTTGGAGTTCCTTACTGTAACCTAGACAATGAGGTGCGGAGAGTTCCTTACTGAGACCTAGACAACCAGGTGAGGAGAGTTCCTTACTGAGATCTGGACAACCAGGTGCGGAGAGTTCCTTACTGTAACCTAGACAACCAGGTGCGGAGAGTTCCTTACTGAGACCTAGACAACCAGGTGAGGAGAGTTCCTTACTGAGATCTGGACAACCAGGTGAGGGGAGTTCCTTACTGAGATCTGGACAACCAGGTGAGGGGAGTTCCTTACTGAGACCTAGACAACTAGGTGAGTTCCTTACTGTAACCTAGACAACCAGGTGAGGGGAGTTCCTTACTGAGACCTAGACAACCAGGTGAGGGGAGTTCCTTACTGAGACCTGGACAACCAGGTGAGGAGAGTTCCTTACTGAGACCTAGACAACCAGGTGAGGGGAGTTCCTTACTGAGACCTAGACAACCAGGTGAGGGGAGTTCCTTACTGAGACCTGGACAACCAGGTGAGGAGAGTTCCTTACTGAGACCTAGACAACCAGGTGAGGAGAGTTCCTTACTGAGATCTAGACAACCAGGTGAGGGGAGTTCCTTACTGAGATCTAGACAACCAGGTGAGGGGAGTTCCTTACTGAGACCTAGACAACCAGGTAAGGAGAGTTCCTTACTGAGACCTGGACAACCAGGTGAGGGGAGTTCCTTACTGTAACCTGGACAACCAGGTGAGGGGAGTTCCTTACTGTAACCTGGACAACCAGGTGAGGGGAGTTCCTTACTGAGACCTAGACAACCAGGTGAGGGGAGTTCCTTACTGAGATCTAGACAACCAGGTGAGGGGTGTTCCTTACTGTGACCTAGACAACCAGGTGAGGAGAGTTCCTTACTGAGACCTAGACAACCAGGTGAGGGGAGTTCCTTACTGTAACCTAGACAACCAGGTGAGGGGAGATCGTTACTGAGACCTAGACAACCAGGTGAGGGGAGTTCCTTACTGTAACCTAGACAAGCAGGTGAGGGGAGATCGTTACTGAGACCTAGACAACCAGGTGAGGGGAGTTCCTTACTGAGACCTAGACAACCAGGTGAGGGGAGTTCCTTACTGAGACCTAGACAACCAGGTGAGGGGAGTTCCTTACTGAGACCTGGACAACCAGGTGAGGGGAGTTCCTTACTGAGACCTGGACAACCAGGTGAGGGGAGATCGTTACTGAGACCTAGACAACCAGGTGAGGGGAGTTCCTTACTGAGACCTATACAACCAGCTGAGGGGAGATCGTTACTGAGACCTAGACAACCAGGTGAGGGGAGTTCCTTACTGAGACCTAGACAACCAGGTGAGGTGAGTTCCTTACTGAGACCTGGACAACCAGGTGAGGGGAGTTCCTTACTGAGACCTAAACAACCAGGTGAGGGGAGTTCCTTACTGAGACCTAGACAACCAGGTGAGGGGAGTTCCTTACTGAGACCTGGACAACCAGGTGAGGGGAGTTCCTTACTGTAACCTAGACAACCAGGTGAGGGGAGTTCCTTACTGAGACCTAAACAACCAGGTGAGGGGAGTTCCTTACTGAGACCTAGACAACCAGGTGAGGGGAGTTCCTTACTGAGACCTGGACAACCAGGTGAGGGGAGTTCCTTACTGTAACCTAGACAACCAGGTGAGGTGAGTTCCTTACTGTAACCTAGACAACCAGGTGAGGGGAGTTCCTTACTGAGACCTAGACAACCAGGTGAGAGGAGTTCCTTACTGAGACCTGGACAACCAGGTGAGGGGAGTTCCTTACTGTAACCTGGACAACCAGGTGAGGGGAGTTCCTTACTGTAACCTGGACAACCAGGTGAGGGGAGTTCCTTACTGAGACCTAGACAACCAGGTGAGGGGAGTTCCTTACTGAGATCTAGACAACCAGGTGAGGGGAGTTCCTTACTGAGACCTGGACAACCAGTTGAGGGGAGTTCCTTACTGAGATCTAGACAACCAGGTGAGGGGAGTTCCTTACTGTAACCTGGACAACCAGGTGAGGGGAGTTCCTTACTGTAACCTAGACAACCAGGTGAGGGGAGTTCCTTACTGAGACCTAGACAACCAGGTGAGAGGAGTTCCTTACTGTAACCTAGACAACCAGGTGAGGGGAGTTCCTTACTGAGACCTAGACAACCAGGTGAGGGGAGTTCCTTACTGAGACCTGGACAACCAGGTGAGGGGAGTTCCTTACTGAGACCTGGACAACCAGGTGAGGGGAGTTCCTTACTGAGACCTAGACAACCAGGTGAGGGGAGTTCCTTACTGAGACCTAGACAACCAGGTGAGGGGAGTTCCTTACTGAGACCTAGACAACCAGGTGAGGGGAGTTCCTTACTGAGACCTAGACAACCAGGTGAGGGGAGTTCCTTACTGAGACCTAGACAACCAGGTGAGGGGAGTTCCTTACTGTAACCTAGACAACCAGGTGAGGGGAGTTCCTTACTGAGACCTAGACAACCAGGTGAGGGGAGTTCCTTACTGAGACCTAGACAACCAGGTGAGGGGAGTTCCTTACTGAGACCTGGACAACCAGGTGAGGAGAGTTCCTTACTGAGATCTAGACAACCAGGTGAGGGGAGTTCCTTACTGAGACCTAGACAACCAGGTGAGGGGAGTTCCTTACTGAGACCTAGACAACCAGGTGAGGGGAGTTCCTTACTGAGACCTAGACAACCAGGTGAGGGGAGTTCCTTACTGAGACCTGGACAACCAGGTGAGGAGAGTTCCTTACTGAGACCTAGACAACCAGGTGAGGAGAGTTCCTTACTGAGACCTAGACAACCAGGTGAGGGGAGTTCCTTACTGAGACCTAGACAACCAGGTGAGGAGAATTCCTTACTGAGATCTAGACAACCAGGTGAGGGGAGTTCCTTACTGAGACCTAGACAACCAGGTGAGGGGAGTTCCTTACTGAGACCTAGACAACCAGGTGAGGAGAGTTCCTTACTGAGACCTTGACAACCAGGTGAGGGGAGTTCCTTACTGTAACCTGGACAACCAGGTGAGGGGAGTTCCTTACTGTAACCTGGACAACCAGGTGAGGGGAGTTCCTTACTGAGACCTAGACAACCAGGTGAGGGGAGTTCCTTACTGAGACCTAGACAACCAGGTGAGGGAAGTTCCTTACTGAGATCTAGACAACCAGGTGAGGGGAGTTCCTTACTGAGACCTGGACAACCAGGTGAGGGGAGTTCCTTACTGAGATCTAGACAACCAGGTGAGGGGAGTTCCTTACTGTAACCTGGACAACCAGGTGAGGGGAGTTCCTTACTGTAACCTAGACAACCAGGTGAGGGGAGTTTCTTACTGAGACCTAGACAACCAGGTGAGAGGAGTTCCTTACTGTGACCTAGACAACCAGGTGAGGGGAGTTCCTTACTGAGACCTAGACAACCAGGTGAGGGGAGTTCCTTACTGAGACCTGGACAACCAGGTGAGGAGAGTTCCTTACTGAGACCTAGACAACCAGGTGAGGAGAGTTCCTTACTGAGACCTAGACAACCAGGTGAGGAGAGTTCCTTACTGAGACCTAGACAACCAGGTGAGGGGAGTTCCTTACTGAGACCTAGACAACCAGGTGAGGAGAGTTCCTTACTGAGATCTAGACAACCAGGTGAGGGGAGTTCCTTACTGAGACCTAGACAACCAGGTGAGGGGAGTTCCTTACTGAGACCTGGACAACCAGGTGAGGGGAGTTCCTTACTGAGACCTAGACAACCAGGTGAGGGGAGTTCCTTACTGAGACCTGGACAACCAGGTGAGGGGAGTTCCTTACTGAGACCTGGACAACCAGGTGAGGGGAGTTCCTTACTGAGACCTAGACAACCAGGTGAGGGGAGTTCCTTACTGAGACCTAGACAACCAGGTGAGGGGAGTTCCTTACTGAGACCTAGACAACCAGGTGAGGGGAGTTCCTTACTGAGACCTAGACAACCAGGTGAGGGGAGTTCCTTGCTGAGACCTAGACAACCAGGTGAGGAGAGTTCCTTACTGAGACCTAGACAACCAGGTGAGGAGAGTTCCTTACTGAGATCTAGACAACCAGGTGAGGAGAGTTCCTTACTGAGACCTAGACAACCAGGTGAGGGGAGTTCCTTACTGAGACCTAGACAACCAGGTGAGGGGAGTTCCTTACTGAGATCTAGACAACCAGGTGAGGGGAGTTCCTTACTGAGACCTAGACAACCAGGTGAGGGGAGTTCCTTACTGAGACCTAGACAACCAGGTGAGGGGAGTTCCTTACTGAGACCTAGACAACCAGGTGAGGCAGGTTCCTTACTGAGACCTAGACAACCAGGTGAGGGGAGTTCCTTACTGAGATCTAGACAACCAGGTGAGGGGAGTTCCTTACTGAGACCTAGACAACCAGGTGAGGGGAGTTCCTTACTGAGACCTAGACAACCAGGTGAGGGGAGTTCCTTACTGAGACCTAGACAACCAGGTGAGGGGAGTTCCTTACTGAGACCTAGACAACCAGGTGAGGGGAGTTCCTTACTGAGACCTAGACAACCAGGTGAGGCAGGTTCCTTACTGAGACCTAGACAACCAGGTGAGGGGAGTTCCTTACTGAGACCTCGACAACCAGCTGAGGAGAGTTCCTTACTGAGACCTAGACAACCAGGTGAGGGGAGTTCCTTACTGTGACCTAGACAACCAGGTGAGGCAGGTTCCTTACGGTAACCTAGACAACCAGGCGAGACACAGCCCTCCGTGGAACGAGTTTGACATGTGGGTTATAGGTAGTGCTCTTCTCTGGTCTAAAGTAGTGCACTATATAGGGAATAGGGTTCTATAGGGCTCTGGTCTAAAGTAGTGCACTATATAGGGAATATGTTTCTATAGGGCCCTGGTCTAAAGTAGTGCACTACATAGGGAATAGGGTTCCATTTGTGTCTAAAGATGCTGACCCTCTCTCAAGGATCAACAATTATAGCTCAGCTAACGACACATCAATTATGTTACCAGCTCCCGTCATCAGAGTAGCATGACTGACACTGATGGAGAAGCAGTCTGTATTGTAGACAGACTGACACTGATGGAGAAGCAGTCTGTATTGTAGACAGAGACACTGATGGAGAAGCAGTCTGTATTGTAGACAGAGACACTGATGGAGAAGCAGTCTGTATTGTAGACAGAGACACTGATGGAGAAGCAGTCTGTATTGTAGACAGAGACACTGATGGAGAAGCAGTCTGTATTGTAGACAGACTGACAACGATGGAGAAGCAGTCTGTATTGTAGACAGACTGACACCGATGGAGAAGCAGTCTGTATTGTAGACAGACTGACACCGATGGAGAAGCAGTCTCTGTTGTAGACAGACTGACACCGATGGAGAAGCAGTCTGTATTGTAGACAGACGGACACTGATGGAGAAGCAGTCTGTATTGTAGACAGAATGACAACGATGGAGAAGCAGTCTCTGTTGTAGACAGACTGACACCAATGGAGAAGCAGTCTGTATTGTAGACAGACTGACAACGATGGAGAAGCAGTCTGTATTGTAGACAGAGACACTGATGGAGAAGCAGTCTGTATTGTAGACAGACTGACACTGATGGAGAAGCAGTCTGTATTGTAGACAGAGACACTGATGGAGAAGCAGTCTGTATTGTAGACAGAGACACTGATGGAGAAGCAGTCTGTATTGTAGACAGAGACACTGATGGAGAAGCAGTCTGTATTGTAGACAGAGACACTGATGGAGAAGCAGTCTGTATTGTAGACAGACTGACAACGATGGAGAAGCAGTCTGTATTGTAGACAGACTGACACCGATGGAGAAGCAGTCTGTATTGTAGACAGACTGACACCGATGGAGAAGCAGTCTCTGTTGTAGACAGACTGACACCGATGGAGAAGCAGTCTGTATTGTAGACAGACGGACACTGATGGAGAAGCAGTCTGTATTGTAGACAGAATGACAACGATGGAGAAGCAGTCTCTGTTGTAGACAGACTGACACCAATGGAGAAGCAGTCTGTATTGTAGACAGACTGACAACGATGGAGAAGCAGTCTGTATTGTAGACAGAGACACTGATGGAGAAGCAGTCTGTATTGTAGACAGACTGACACTGATGGAGAAGCAGTCTGTATTGTAGACAGAATGACACTGATGGAGAAGCAGTCTGTATTGTAGACAGAATGACAACGATGGAGAAGCAGTCTTAATTCTAGCTAACTTCTTATACATTGTAGACAGCAAAGAAACACGAGGCTACAGTAGTACTAGTGAGGGACAGACATGAGGCTACAGTAGTACTAGTGAGGGACAGACATGAGGCTACAGTAGTACTAGTGAGGGACAGATATGAGGCTACAGTAGTACTAGTGAGGGACAGACATGAGGCTACAGTAGTACTAGTGAGGGACAGACATGAGGCTACAGTAGTACTAGTGAGGGACAGACATGAGACTACAGTAGTACTAGTGAGGGACAGGACAGACATGAGACTACAGTAGTACTAGTGAGGGACAGGACAGACATGAGACTACAGTAGTACTAGTGAGGGACAGACATGAGGCTACAGTAGTTCTAGTGAGGGACAGACATGAGGCTACAGTAGTACTAGTGAGGGACAGATATGAGGCTACAGTAGTACTAGTGAGGGACAGACATGAGGCTACAGTAGTACTAGTGAGGGACAGACATGAGGCTACAGTAGTACTAGTGAGGGACAGACATGAGACTACAGTAGTACTAGTGAGGGACAGGACAGACATGAGACTACAGTAGTACTAGTGAGGGACAGGACAGACATGAGACTACAGTAGTACTAGTGAGGGACAGACATGAGGCTACAGTAGTTCTAGTGAGGGACAGACATGAGACTACAGTAGTACTAGTGAGGGACAGACATGAGGCTACAGTAGTACTAGTGAGGGACAGGACAGACATGAGGCTACAGTAGTACTAGTGAGGGACAGACATGAGGCTACAGTAGTACTAGTGAGGGACAGACATGAGGCTACAGTAGTACAAGTGAGGGACAGACATGAGGCTACAGTAGTACTAGTGAGGGACAGACATGAGGCTACAGTAGTACTAGTGAGGGACAGACATGAGGCTACAGTAGTACTAGTGAGGGACAGACATGAGGCTACAGTAGTACTAGTGAGGGACAGACATGAGGTTACAGTAGTACTAGTGAGGGACAGACATGAGGCTACAGTAGTACTAGTGAGGGACAGACATGAGGCTATAGTAGTACTAGTAAGGGACTGGACAGACATGAGACTACAGTAGTACTAGTGAGGGACAACAGACATGAGACTACAGTAGTACTAGTGAGGGACAGGACAGACATGAGGCTACAGTAGTACTAGTGAGGGACAGACATGAGGCTACAGTAGTACTAGTGAGGGACAGACATGAGGTTACAGTAGTACTAGTGAGGGACAGACATGAGGCTACAGTAGTACTAGTGAGGGACTGACATGAGGTTACAGTAGTACTAGTGAGGGACAGACATGAGGCTACAGTAGTACTAGTGAGGGACAGGACAGACATGAGACTACAGTAGTACTAGTGAGGGACAGACATGAGGCTACAGTAGTACTAGTGAGGGACAGACATGAGGCTACAGTAGTACTAGTGAGGGACAGACATGAGGCTACAGTAGTACTAGTGAGGGACAGGACAGACATGAGGCTACAGTAGTACTAGTGAGGGACAGGAAAGACATGATGTTACAGTAGTACTAGTGAGGGACTGACATGAGGCTACAGTAGTACTAGTGAGGGACAGGACAGACATGAGGTTACAGTAGTACTAGTGAGGGACAGACATGAGGCTACAGTAGTACTAGTGAGGGACAGACATGAGACTACAGTAGTACTAGTGAGGGACCGATATGAGGCTACAGTAGTACTAGTGAGGGACAGACATGAGGCTACAGTAGTACTAGTGAGGGACAGACATGAGGCTACAGTAGTACTAGTGAGGGACAGACATGAGGCTACAGTAATACTAGTGAGGGACAGGACAGACATGAGACTACAGTAGTACTAGTGAGGGACTGGACAGACGTGAGGCTACAGTAGTACTAGTGAGGGACAGACAAGAGGCTACAGTAGTACTAGTGAGGGACAGGACAGACATGAGGCTACAGTAGTACTAGTGAGGGACAGATATGAGGCTACAGTAGTACTAGTGAGGGACAGACATGAGGCTACAGTAGTACTAGTGAGGGACAGACATGAGACTACAGTAGTACTAGTGAGGGACAGACATGAGGCTACAGTAGTACTAGTGAGGGACAGGACAGACATGAGGCTACAGTAGTACTAGTGAGGGACAGGACAGACATGAGGCTACAGTAGTACTAGTGAGGGACAGACATGAGGCTACAGTAGTACTAGTGAGGGACAGACATGAGACTACAGTAGTACTAGTGAGGGACAGGACAGACATGAGGCTACAGTAGTACTAGTGAGGGACAGGACAGACATGAGGCTACAGTAGTACTAGTGAGGGACAGACATGAGGCTACAGTAGTACTAGTGAGGGACAGACATGAGGCTACAGTAGTACTAGTGAGGGACAGGACAGACATGAGGCTACAGTAGTACTAGTGAGGGACAGGACAGACATGAGGCTACAGTAGTACTAGTGAGGGACAGACATGACGCTACAGTAGTAGTAGTGAGGGACAGACATGAGGCTACAGTAGTACTAGTGAGGGACAGACATGAGACTACAGTAGTACTAGTGAGGGACAGGACAGGCATGGGGCTACAGTAGTACTAGTGAGGGACAGACATGAGGCTACAGTAGTACTAGTGAGGGACAGGACAGACATGAGACTACAGTAGTACTAGTGAGGGACAGACATGAGGCTACAGTAGTACTAGTGAGGGACAGACATGAGACTACAGTAGTACTAGTGAGGGACAGACATGAGACTACAGTAGTACTAGTGAGGGACAGGACAGGCATGAGGCTACAGTAGTACTAGTGAGGGACAGACATGAGGCTACAGTAGTACTAGTGAGGGACAGACATGAGACTACAGTAGTACTAGTGAGGGACAGACATGAGGCTACAGTAGTACTAGTGAGGGACAGACATGAGGCTACAGTAGTACTAGTGAGGGACAGACATGAGACTACAGTAGTACTAGTGAGGGACAGGACAGACATGAGGCTACAGTAGTACTAGTGAGGGACAGGACAGACATGAGACTACAGTAGTACTAGTGAGGGACAGGCATGAGGTTACAGTAGTACTAGTGAGGGACAGGACAGACATGAGACTACAGTAGTACTAGTGAGGGACAGGACAGACATGAGGCTACAGTAGTACTAGTGAGGGACAGACATGAGACTACAGTAGTACTAGTGAGGGACAGGACAGACATGAGGCTACAGTAGTACTAGTGAGGGACAGGACAGACATGAGACTACAGTAGTTCTAGTGAGGGACAGGACAGACATGAGACTACAGTAGTACTAGTGAGGGACAGGACAGACATGAGGCTACAGTAGTACTAGTGAGGGACAGACATGAGACTACAGTAGTACTAGTGAGGGACAGGACAGACATGAGGCTACAGTAGTACTAGTGAGGGACAGGACAGACATGAGACTACAGTAGTACTAGTGAGGGACAGGCATGAGGTTACAGTAGTACTAGTGAGGGACAGGCATGAGGTTACAGTAGTACTAGTGAGGGACAGACATGAGGCTACAGTAGTACTAGTGAGGGACAGACATGAGGCTACAGTAGTACTAGTGAGGGACAGACATGAGGCTACAGTAGTACTAGTGAGGGACAGACATGAGGCTACAGTAGTACTAGTGAGGGACAGGACAGACATGAGACTACAGTAGTACTAGTGAGGGACAGACATGAGGTTACAGTAGTACTAGTGAGGGACAGGACAGACATGAGACTACAGTAGTACTAGTGAGGGACTGGACAGACATGAGACTACAGTAGTACTAGTGAGGGACAGACATGAGGCTACAGTAGTACTAGTGAGGGACAGACATGAGACTACAGTAGTACTAGTGAGGGACAGGACAGACATGAGGCTACAGTAGTACTAGTGAGGGACAGACATGAGGCTACAGTAGTACTAGTGAGGGACAGGACAGACATGAGACTACAGTAGTACTAGTGAGGGACAGACATGAGGTTACAGTAGTACTAGTGAGGGACAGACATGAGGCTACAGTAGTACTAGTGAGGGACAGGACAGACATGAGACTACAGTAGTACTAGTGAGGGACAGACATGAGGTTACAGTAGTACTAGTGAGGGACAGGACAGACATGAGACTACAGTAGTACTAGTGAGGGACTGGACAGACATGAGACTACAGTAGTACTAGTGAGGGACAGACATGAGGCTACAGTAGTACTAGTGAGGGACAGACATGAGACTACAGTAGTACTAGTGAGGGACAGGACAGACATGAGACTACAGTAGTACTAGTGAGGGACAGGACAGACATGAGGCTACAGTAGTACTAGTGAGGGACAGACATGAGACTACAGTAGTACTAGTGAGGGACAGACATGAGGCTACAGTAGTACTAGTGAGGGACAGACATGAGACTACAGTAGTACTAGTGAGGGACAGACATGAGGCTACAGTAGTACTAGTGAGGGACAGACATGAGACTACAGTAGTACTAGTGAGGGACAGACATGAGACTACAGTAGTACTAGTGAGGGACAGACATGAGACTACAGTAGTACTAGTGAGGGACAGGCATGAGGCTACAGTAGTACTAGTGAGGGACAGACATGAGGTTACAGTAGTACTAGTGAGGGACAGACATGAGGCTACAGTAGTACTAGTGAGGGACAGGCATGAGGCTACAGTAGTACTAGTGAGGGACAGGACAGACATGAGACTACAGTAGTACTAGTGAGGGACAGACATGAGGCTACAGTAGTACTAGTGAGGGACAGGACAGACATGAGACTACAGTAGTACTAGTGAGGGACAGACATGAGGTTACAGTAGTACTAGTGAGGGACAGACATGAGGCTACAGTAGTACTAGTGAGGGACAGGACAGGCATGGGGCTACAGTAGTACTAGTGAGGGACAGACATGAGGCTACAGTAGTACTAGTGAAGGGACAGACATGAGGCTACAGTAGTACTAGTGAGGGACAGACATGAGGCTACAGTAGTACTAGTGAGGGACAGACATGAGACTACAGTAGTACTAGTGAGGGACAGACATGAGGCTACAGTAGTACTAGTGAGGGACAGACATGAGGCTACATTAGTACTAGTGAGGGACAGACATGAGGCTACAGTAGTACTAGTGAGGGACAGACATGAGACTACAGTAGTACTAGTGAGGGACAGACATGAGGCTACAGTAGTACTAGTGAGGGACAGACATGAGGTTACAGTAGTACTAGTGAGGGACAGACATGAGGCTACAGTAGTACTAGTGAGGGACAGACATGAGGTTACAGTAGTACTAGTGAGGGACAGACATGAGGCTACAGTAGTACTAGTGAGGGACAGACATGAGACTACAGTAGTACTAGTGAGGGACAGACATGAGACTACAGTAGTACTAGTGAGGGACAGGACAGACATGAGGCTACAGTAGTACTAGTGAGGGACAGGACAGACATGAGACTACAGTAGTACTAGTGAGGGACAGACATGAGGCTACAGTAGTACTAGTGAGGGACAGACATGAGACTACAGTAGTACTAGTGAGGGACTGGACAGACATGAGACTACAGTAGTACTAGTGAGGGACAGACATGAGGCTACAGTAGTACTAGTGAGGGACAGACATGAGACTACAGCAGTACTAGTGAGGGACAGGACAGACATGAGGCTACAGTAGTACTAGTGAGGGACAGACATGAGGCTACAGTAGTACTAGTGAGGGACAGACATGAGACTACAGTAGTACTAGTGAGGGACAGACATGAGACTACAGTAGTACTAGTGAGGGACAGGACAGGCATGAGGCTACAGTAGTACTAGTGAGGGACAGACATGAGGCTACAGTAGTACTAGTGAGGGACAGACATGAGACTACAGTAGTACTAGTGAGGGACAGGCATGAGGCTACAGTAGTACTAGTGAGGGACAGGACAGACATGAGACTACAGTAGTACTAGTGAGGGACAGACATGAGGCTACAGTAGTACTAGTGAGGGACAGGACAGACATGAGACTACAGTAGTACTAGTGAGGGACAGACATGAGGTTACAGTAGTACTAGTGAGGGACAGACATGAGGCTACAGTAGTACTAGTGAGGGACAGGACAGGCATGGGGCTACAGTAGTACTAGTGAGGGACAGACATGAGGCTACAGTAGTACTAGTGAAGGGACAGACATGAGGCTACAGTAGTACTAGTGAGGGACAGACATGAGGCTACAGTAGTACTAGTGAGGGACAGACATGAGACTACAGTAGTACTAGTGAGGGACAGACATGAGGCTACAGTAGTACTAGTGAGGGACAGACATGAGGCTACATTAGTACTAGTGAGGGACAGACATGAGGCTACAGTAGTACTAGTGAGGGACAGACATGAGGTTACAGTAGTACTAGTGAGGGACAGACATGAGGCTACAGTAGTACTAGTGAGGGACAGACATGAGGTTACAGTAGTACTAGTGAGGGACAGACATGAGGCTACAGTAGTACTAGTGAGGGACAGACATGAGACTACAGTAGTACTAGTGAGGGACAGACATGAGACTACAGTAGTACTAGTGAGGGACAGGACAGACATGAGGCTACAGTAGTACTAGTGAGGGACAGGACAGACATGAGACTACAGTAGTACTAGTGAGGGACAGACATGAGGCTACAGTAGTACTAGTGAGGGACAGACATGAGACTACAGTAGTACTAGTGAGGGACTGGACAGACATGAGACTACAGTAGTACTAGTGAGGGACAGACATGAGGCTACAGTAGTACTAGTGAGGGACAGGACAGACATGAGACTACAGTAGTACTAGTGAGGGACAGACATGAGGTTACAGTAGTACTAGTGAGGGACAGACATGAGGCTACAGTAGTACTAGTGAGGGACAGGACAGGCATGGGGCTACAGTAGTACTAGTGAGGGACAGACATGAGGCTACAGTAGTACTAGTGAAGGGACAGACATGAGGCTACAGTAGTACTAGTGAGGGACAGACATGAGGCTACAGTAGTACTAGTGAGGGACAGACATGAGACTACAGTAGTACTAGTGAGGGACAGACATGAGGCTACAGTAGTACTAG
>NW_026600469.1:40000-121651 GCF_029448725.1 Salvelinus fontinalis
GGCCTGTGAACGTGTCTCTGCAGGTCCTTCTCTGGTCGGGGTGGTGAGGAAGGACTGGGCGTCTGACAACAGTATCGCCCTCTCCTGGCCTGAGGCCGAACAACAGCCTAACGTCATACTGGACTATGAGATCAAGTACTACGATAAGGTAACGTCCTATAGACCACCTTTCTGTAACACTTTAGTTGTAATAGAGAAATTCGAAGGTTGTCGGTTCAATTCCCACACGGATCACGTACTAAAATGTATACACTCACTGTATGCCAGCCATACCGCCCTGCATACCACTGCCGGCTTGCTTCTGAAGCTAAGCAGGGTTGGTCCTGGTCGGTCCCTGGATGGGAGACCAGGTGTTGCTGGAAGTGGTATTGGAGGGCCAGTAGGAGGCACTCTTTCCTCTGGTCTAAAAATATATCCCAATGCCCCAGGGCAGTGATTGGGGACATTGCCCTGTGTAGGGTGCTGTCTTTCGGATGGGACGTTAAACGGGTGTCCTGACTCTCTGAGGTCATTAAAGATCCCATGGCACTTATCGTAGTAAGAGTAGGGGTGTTAACCCCGGTGTCCTGGCTAAATTCCCAATCTGGCCCTCAAACCATTACGGTCACCTAATCATCCCCAGCTTACAATTGGCTCATTCACCCCACCCCCTCTCCTCTCCCCTGTAACTATTCCCCAGGTCGTTGCTGTAAATGAGAACGTGTTCTCAGTCAACTTACCTGGTAAAATAACGGTAAAATAACGGTAAAATAACGGTAAGATGTAAGACACATTGGATAAAAAGGTCTGTTAACCAGCGCTCCTGGAGGTGGCTTCTGTATGTCTTGTTTTTGCTCCCACCCTGTTGTAAGTGAAGTCATTTGGGGCGTGTCCTCACCAGGAACAGGAACAGTCGGGATACTCGTCGACCCGTACCAAGGCCCTCAGCGTCATCGTGACCGGTCTCAAGCCCTCCACCGTGTACGTGTTCCACGTGCGCGCTCGCACCGCCGCAGGCTTCACCGCTTACAGCGACACGTTTGACTTCTCCACCGGGGACGAGGGTGAGGATACGCGTGTGTGTGTCTGTGTGTTTCTCTGTGTGTGTGTTTCTGTGTGTGTGTTTATTTGTGTGTGTTTCTCTGTGTGTGTTTCTCTGTGTGTCTGTGTGTGTTTCTCTGTGTGTGTGTGTTTCTGTGTGTGTGTTTCTGTGTGTGTGTTTCTGTGTGTGTGTGTGTTTCTGTGTGTGTGTGTGTTTCTCTGTGTGTGTGTTTCTCTGTGTTTGTGTGTGTGTGTGTGTGTGTGTGTGTGTGTGTGTGTGTGTGTGTGTGTGTGTGTGTGTGTGTGTGTGTGTGTGTGTGTGTGTGTGTGTGTGTGTGTGTGTGTGTGTGTGTTTCTGTGTGTTTCTGTGTGTGTGTGTGTTTCTCTGTGTGTGTGTTTCTCTGTGTGTGTGTGTGTTTCTGTGTGTGTGTGTGTGTGTGTTTCTGTGTGTGTGTGTGTGTGTATGTGTGTGTGTGTGTGTGTGTGTGTGTGTGTGTGTGTGTGTGTGTGTGTTTCTCAGTGTGTGTGTGTGTGTGTGTGTGTGTTTCTCTGTGTGTGTGTTTCTCTGTGTGTGTGTGTGTGTGTGTGTGTGTGTGTGTGTGTGTGTGTGTGTGTGTGTGTGTGTGTGTGTGTGTGTGTGTGTGTGTGTGTGTGTGTGTGTGTGTGTGTGTGTTTCTCAATGTGTGTCTGATTCAGTGTGTGTGATACTAAGTTGTATACTTGTCTCAGTGTGTGTGTAGTACTAAGTTGTATACTTGTCTCAGTGTGTGTAGTACTAAGTTGTATACTTGTCTCAGTGTGTGTAGTACTAAGCTGTATACTTGTCTCAGTGTGTGTGATACTAAGTTGTACACTTGTCTCAGTGTGTAGTACTAAGTTGTATACTTGTCTCAGTGTGTGTAGTACTAAGCTGTATACTTGTCTCAGTGTGTGTAGTACTAAGTTGTATACTTGTCTCAGTGTGTGTAGTACTAAGTTGTATACTTGTCTCAGTGTGTGTGATACTAAGTTGTATACTTGTCTCAGTGTGTGTAGTACTAAGCTGTATACTTGTCTCAGTGTGTGTAGTACTAAGCTGTATACTTGTCTCAGTGTGTGTAGTACTAAGTCGTTTACGTGTCTCTCTCTGCTCTGTCCCGTAACAGACTCAGGCATGGCAGCTGACCATGGGCAGGTGCTAGTGGTTGTCACGGCAGCCGTGGGCGGGTTCTCCCTACTCATCATCCTCACCCTCTTCTTCCTCATCACCGGACGGTAAGTGGAAACCCCACTCCTAGCCTATGTCTCTATTTCCTTTATAGTGCCCTACGTTATGACACCCTATTCCCTATATAGTGCACTACTTTTGACCAGATCCCTATGGGGAATAGTGTGCCCTTAGGCTGCCTTGACAACATACTTCTGAAGTAGTACTTGTGCCCCTCTCTCTCTCAATTCAATTCAAGGGGCGTCAACCTTTCTGGTGCAGGCGTTCTGCTAGCGACCCACCTCGACAACATCCGAGCGACAAATTCAAAATACAGAAATAGTCCTAATAAACATTCATAAAAAATACAAGTGTTATACATCGACTTAAAGATTAACTTCTCGTTAATCCGGTCGCTTTGTCAGATTTCAAAAAGGCTTTACGGCGAAAGCATACCATGTGATTATCTGAGGACAGCGCCCCCTGCTTACAAATGCATACAAACATTTTTACAAGCAAGTAAAGGAATTACAAAAGTCAGAAATAGCGATAAAATTAATCACTTAACCTTTGAAGATCTTCATATGGTTGCAGTCACAAGAGTCCCAGCTACACAATAAATGTTTGTTTTGTTCGATAAAGTCCCTCTTTATATCCCAAAAACTCAGTTTTATTGGCGCGTTTTGTTCAGTAATCCACTGACTCCATGGCAGTCACAACATGCAGACTACAACGTGCTTCTACACCTCCATTGTTTGCTGTTTGGGGTTTTAGGCTGGGTTTCTGTACAGCACTTCGAGATATCAGCTGATGTACGAAGGGCTATATATAAATAAACTTGATTGATTGATTGATTGATTGATTGATGCAGACGAAAACATCCTAATAGTACCGGTAAAGTTCGTCGAAACATGTCAAACGATGTTTATAATTAATTCTCAGGTATGTCAATTGTCTAAATAATCGATAATATTTCAACCGGACAATAACGTATTCAAATAGAAAGGGAAAACAACGAAGGGCGTGTACTCGGTCACGCGCACAAACCAGCTCTGCTTTCTTCCTCAGTCCACTGACAAAAAGAGTCTCATTCTTCTTCATTTTTCAGAAAACAAGCCTGAAACAATGTCTAAAGGCTGGTGACATCTAGTGGAAGCCATAGGAACTGCAATCTGGGCCCTAACCCATTAGATACTCTATGACACAGGTGTCAAACTCATTCCATGGGGGGCCGAGTGTCTGCGGGTTTTCGCTCCTCCCTTGTACTTGATTGATGAATTAACATCACTAATTAGTTAGGAACTCCCCACACCTGGTTGTCTAGGGCTTTATTGAAAGGAAAAACCAAAAACCTGCAGACACTAGGCCCTCCGTGGAATGAGTTTGACACCCCTGCTCTATAGGCATTCAATTGAAAATACCCACATCAAACAGATCCCACTTCCTGGATGGATTTTCCTCAGGTTTTCACCTGCCATATCAGTTCTGTTATACTCACAGACATTATCTTAACCGTTTTGGAAACTTCAGAGTGTTTTCTATCCAAATCGACCAATTATATGCATATCCTAGCTTCTGGGCCTGAGTAACAGGCAGTTTACTTTGGGCACGCTTCTTATCCAGTTTTCGAAATACTACAGCCATAAGAAGATTTATTGGCATGGGAAACATGTGTTAACATTGACAAAGCAAGTGAGGTAGATAATAAACAAAAGTGAAATCAACTACAACAATGAACAGTAAACATTTAACAAACAGAAGTTCCAAAGGAATAAAAACATTTAAAATGTCATATTATGTCTATACACAGTGTTGTAACGATGTGCAAATACTGAAATACAAAGGGAAAATAAATAAGAATAAATATGGGTTGTATTTACAATGCTGTTTGTTCTTCACTGGTTGCCCTTTTCTTGTGGCAACAGGTCACACATCTTCCTGCGGTTATGACACACTGTGGAATTTCACCCAGTAGATAAGGGAGTTTATCAGAATCGGGTTTGTTTTCAAATTCTTTGTGGATCTGTGTGATCTGAGAGAAATATGTGTCTCTAATATGGTCATACATTGGGCAGGAGGTTAGAAAGTGCAGCTCAGTTTCCACCTCATTTTGTGGGCAGTGTGCACATAACCTGTCTTCTCTTGAGAGCCAGGTCTGCCTACGGCGGCCTTTCTCAATAGCAAGGCTATGCTCACTGAGTCTGTACATAGTCAAAGCTTTCCTTAAGTTTGGGTCAGTCACAGTGATCAGGTATTCTGCCACAGTGTACTCTCTGTTTAGGGACAAATAGCATTCTAGTTTGCTCTGTTTTTTTGTTAATTCTTTCCAATTTGTCAAGTAATTATCTTTTTGTTTTCTCGTGATTTGGTTGGGTCTAATTGTGTTGCTGTCCTGGGGCTCTGCAGGGTCTGTTTGTGTTTGTGAACAGAGCCCCAGGACTCACTCTCTCCTCTCTCCCCTCACCTCTTCTCTCCCCCACCACTCCTCTCCCTCTCCCTCCACCTCTCTCCTCTCCTCTCTTCCCTCTCCTCCCCTCTCTCCCCCACCACTCCTCTCCCTCTCCCTCCACCTCTCTCTCCTCTCCTCTCTTCCCTCTCCTCCCCTCTCTCCCCCACCACTCCTCTCCCTCTCCCTCCACCTCTCTCTGCTCTCCTCTCTTCCCTCTCTCCCCCACCACTCCTCTCCCTCTCCCTCCACCTCTCTCTCCTCTCTCCCCTCTCCTCCCCTCTCTCCCCCACCACTCCTCTCCCTCCCCCTCCCCTCTCCCCTCTCTCTCCTCTCTCTTTCTCTCCCCCTCTCCTCTCATTATCTCTGAGTGTGATTCAGTTCAAATCGGTTCGTCCAGGCACCCCCACATCCGCCAAGCTGTCCTTCTCATGTTCCCATTGGCTGGGCCACTTTTATGCCTAATTACCCTGCATGCATTCCTGCTGCTGGCTGCTGGCTGTCTGGTTCTCTCATCTCATTGGTTACTCCCCTATCTATATGTATGTCACCCTGACTTAGAGATCCTTTTCTCTATTTGGTTAGGTCGGGGTGTGACTAGGGGGGGCAATCTATGTTTTCTATTTCTTTATTGGCCGGGTATGGTTCCAAATCAGAGGCAGCTGTCTATCGTTGTCTCTGATTGGGGATCATATTTAGGCAGCCTTTTTTCCCACCTGTAGTTTGTGGGATCTTGTTTTTAGTACTATGCTGTTTAGCCCTACTAGACGTTTCGTTTTGTATTTGTTGTTTTGTCTACCACACTGCACCTTGGTCCGATCCTTCCATCGACGAACGTAACATTGTAGCTACTACTGACTGACAGAGAGTGTATGGACACTGACAGGAGGTTCAGATTGGGACTGGGCTACGACAGAGGCTGAGTCCCAAATGAACACTGACAGGAGGTTCAGATTGGGACTGGTCTACGACATAGGTTGAGTCCCAAATGAACACTGACAGGAGGGTTCAGATTGGGACTGGGCTACGACATAGGATGAGTCCCAAATTAACACTGACAGGAGGGTTCAGATTGGGACTGGGCTAAGACATAGGATGAGTCCCAAATTAACACTGACAGGAGGGTTCAGATTGGGACTGGGCTACGACAGAGGCTGAGTCCCAAATGAACACTGACAGGAGGTTCAGATTGGGACTGGGCTACGACAGAGGCTGAGTCCCAAATGAACACTGACAGGAGGTTCAGATTGGGACTGGTCTACGACATAGGATGAGTCCCAAATGGACAATGACAGGAGGTTCAGACAGGAACCTCTACCTGACGTCTGTAATGTAGCCAGACAGGAACCTCTACCTGACGTCTGTAATGTAGTCAGACAGGAACCTCTACCTGACGTCTGTAATGTAGTCAGACAGGAACCTCTACCTGACGTCTGTAATGTAGTCAGACAGGAACCTCTACCTGACGTCTGTAATGTAGTCAGACAGGAACCTCTACCTGACGTCTGTAATGTAGCCAGACAGGAACCTCTACCTGACGTCTGTAATGTAGCCAGACAGGAACCTCTACCTGACGTCTGTAATGTAGTCAGACAGGAACCTCTACCTGACATGTGTCTGTAATGTAGTCAGACAGGAACCTCTACCTGACATGTGTCTGTAATGTAGTCAGACAGGAACCTCTACCTGATGTCTGTAATGTAGTCAGACAGGAACCTCTACCTGACGTCTGTAATGTAGCCAGACAGGAACCTCTACCTGACATGTGTCTGTAATGTAGCCAGACAGGAACCTCTACCTGACGTCTGTAATGTAGTCAGACAGGAACCTCTACCTGACGTCTGTAATGTAGCCAGACAGGAACCTCTACCTGACGTCTGTAATGTAGCCAGACAGGAACCTCTACCTGACGTCTGTAATGTAGCCAGACAGGAACCTCTACCTGACGTCTGTAATGTAGTCAGACAGGAACCTCTACCTGACGTCTGTAATGTAGCCAGACAGGAACCTCTACCTGACGTCTGTAATGTAGCCAGACAGGAACCTCTACCTGACATGTGTCTGTAATGTAGCCAGACAGGAACCTCTACCTGACGTCTGTAATGTAGCCAGACAGGAACCTCTACCTGACATGTGTCTGTAATGTAGCCAGACAGGAACCTCTACCTGACGTCTGTAATGTAGCCAGACAGGAACCTCTACCTGACGTCTGTAATGTAGCCAGACAGGAACCTCTACCTGACGTCTGTAATGTAGCCAGACAGGAACCTCTACCTGACGTCTGTAATGTAGCCAGACAGGAACCTCTACCTGATGTCTGTAATGTAGCCAGACAGGAACCTCTACCTGATGTCTGTAATGTAGTCAGACAGGAACCTCTACCTGACGTCTGTAATGTAGCCAGACAGGAACCTCTACCTGACGTCTGTAATGTAGTCAGACAGGAACCTCTACCTGACGTCTGTAATGTAGCCAGACAGGAACCTCTACCTGACGTCTGTAATGTAGCCAGACAGGAACCTCTACCTGACGTCTGTAATGTAGCCAGACAGGAACCTCTACCTGACATGTGTCTGTAATGTAGTCAGACAGGAACCTCTACCTGACGTCTGTAATGTAGTCAGACAGGAACCTCTACCTGACGTCTGTAATGTAGCCAGACAGGAACCTCTACCTGACGTCTGTAATGTAGCCAGACAGGAACCTCTACCTGACATGTGTCTGTAATGTAGTCAGACAGGAACCTCTACCTGACGTCTGTAATGTAGCCAGACAGGAACCTCTACCTGACGTCTGTAATGTAGCCAGACAGGAACCTCTACCTGACGTCTGTAATGTAGTCAGACAGGAACCTCTACCTGACGTCTGTAATGTAGCCAGACAGGAACCTCTACCTGACGTCTGTAATGTAGCCAGACAGGAACCTCTACCTGACGTCTGTAATGTAGTCAGACAGGAACCTCTACCAGACATGTGTCTGTAATGTAGTCAGACAGGAACCTCTACCTGACATGTGTCTGTAATGTAGTCAGACAGGAACCTCTACCTGACGTCTGTAATGTAGCCAGACAGGAACCTCTACCTGACGTCTGTAATGTAGCCAGACAGGAACCTCTACCTGACGTCTGTAATGTAGTCGGACAGGAACCTCTACCTGA
Source organism: Salvelinus fontinalis (assembly GCF_029448725.1). Classification (NCBI taxonomy): domain Eukaryota; kingdom Metazoa; phylum Chordata; class Actinopteri; order Salmoniformes; family Salmonidae; genus Salvelinus; species Salvelinus fontinalis. Next base: position 47,811 of record NW_026600469.1, read on the forward strand.
CCTCGTCCACTGTGTCTCTCTCCCGGTCCAGGTGTCAGGGGATCATCAAGGCTCAGCTGAAGTCAGAGGATAAGAGGAGGGCCGACTTTCACAACGCGCCTCCTTTCCCTGGTATCAAGACGTATGTGGACCCTGACACATATGAAGACCCAACGCAGGCTGTCCACGAGATAGATCCTTCTAGAATACGCATCGAGAGGGTGATAGGAGCAGGTACTGAGACACACACGCACGCACGCACGCACGCACGCACGCACGCACGCACGCACGCACACACACACACACACACACACACACACACACACACACACACACACACACACACACACACACACACACACACACACACACACACACACACACACACACACACACACACGTGCAAGCAAGCACACACCCACACACACACACACACACACACACACACACACACACACACACACACACACACACACACACACACACACACACACACACACACACACACACACACACACACACACACACACACACACACACGTGCAAGCAAGCATGCACACGGTAGTTATATAGGATGGTGTGTATAGACAGTAGTTATATAGGATGGTGTGTATAGACAGTAGTTATATAGGATGGTGTGTATAGACAGTAGTTATATAGGATGGTGTGTATAGACAGTAGTTATATAGGATGGTGTGTATAGACAGTATAGACAGTAGTTATATAGGATGGTGTGTATAGACAGTAGTTATATAGGATGGTGTGTATAGACAGTAGTTATATAGGATGGTTTGTATAGACAGTAGTTATATAGGATGGTGTGTATAGACAGTATAGACAGTAGTTATATAGGATGGTGTGTATAGACAGTAGTTATATAGGATGGTGTGTATAGACAGTAGTTATATAGGATGGTGTGTATAGACAGTATAGACAGTAGTTATATAGGATGGTGTGTATAGACAGTAGTTATATAGGATGGTGTGTATAGACAGTAGTTATATAGGATGGTTTGTATAGACAGTAGTTATATAGGATGGTGTGTATAGACAGTATAGACAGTAGTTATATAGGATGGTGTGTATAGACAGTAGTTATATAGGATGGTGTGTATAGACAGTAGTTATATAGGATGGTGTGTATAGACAGTAGTTATATAGGATGGTGTGTATAGACAGTATAGACAGTAGTTATATAGGATGGTGTGTATAGACAGTAGTTATATAGGATGGTGTGTATAGACAGTAGTTATATTGGATGGTGTGTATAGACAGTAGTTATATAGGATGGTGTGTATAGACAGTAGTTATATAGGATGGTGTGTATAGACAGTATAGACAGTAGTTATATAGGATGGTGTGTATAGACAGTATAGACAGTAGTTATATAGGATGGTTTGTATAGACAGTAGTTATATAGGATGGTGTGTATAGACAGTAGTTATATAGGATGGTGTGTATAGACAGTAGTTATATAGGATGGTGTGTATAGACAGTAGTTATATAGGATGGTGTGTATAGACAGTAGTTATATAGGATGGTGTGTATAGACAGTAGTTATATAGGATGGTGTGTATAGACAGTATAGACAGTAGTTATATAGGATGGTGTGTATAGACAGTATAGACAGTAGTTATATAGGATGGTGTGTATAGACAGTAGTTATATAGGATGGTGTGTATAGACAGTATAGACAGTAGTTATATAGGATGGTGTGTATAGACAGTAGAGACAGTAGTTATATAGGATGGTGTGTATAGACAGTAGTTATATAGGATGGTGTGTATAGACAGTATAGACAGTAGTTATATAGGATGGTGTGTATAGACAGTAGTTATATAGGATGGTGTGTATAGACAGTAGTTATATAGGATGGTGTGTATAGACAGTAGTTATATAGGATGGTGTGTATAGACAGTAGTTATATAGGATGGTGTGTATAGACAGTAGTTATATAGAATGGTGTGCATAGACAGTAGTTATATAGAATGGTGTGTATAGACAGTATAGACAGTAGTTATATAGGATGGTGTGTATAGACAGTAGTTATATAGGATGGTGTGTATAGACAGTAGTTATATAGGATGGTGTGTATAGACAGTAGTTATATAGAATGGTGTGCATAGACAGTAGTTATATAGGATGGTGTGTATAGACAGTAGTTATATAGAATGGTGTGCATAGACAGTAGTTATATAGAATGGTGTGCATAGACAGTATAGACAGTAGTTATTTGCCGGCTACCTGCCATTAGTAACCGAAATGTTGCAAGATCGAATCCCCGAGCTGACAAGGTAAAAATCTGTTGTTCTGCCTCTGAACAAGGCAGTTAACCCACCGTTCCTAGGGACGTCATTGAAAATAAGAATTAGTTCTTAACTGACTTGCCTTGTTAAATAAAGGTAAAATAAATAAGAAAAAATGGAGGGTTTCCCCCAGCAGTGAGGGTTTCCCCCAGCAGTGAGGGTTTCCCCCAGCAGTGGAATGTTATTGAGGGTTTCCCCCAGCAGTGAGGGTTTCCCCCAGCAGTGAGGGTTTCCCCCAACAGTGGATTGTTATTGAGGGTTTCCCTCAGCAGTGGAATGTTATTTAGGGTTTCCCCCAGCAGTGGAATGTTATTGAGGGTTTCCCCCAGCAGTGAGGGTTTCCCTCAGCAGAGGAATGTTATTGAGGGTTTCCCCCAGCAGTGGAATGTTATTGAGGGTTTCCCCCAGCAGTGAGGGTTTCCCCCAGCAGTGCAATGTCAGTGAGGGTTTCCCCCAGCAGTGGAATGTCAGTGAGGGTTTCCCCCAGCAGTGGAATGTCAGTGAGGGTTTCCCCCAGCAGTGGAATGTCAGTGAGGGTTTCCCCCAGCAGTGAGGGTTTCCCCCAGCAGAGGAATGTTATTGAGGGTTTCCCCCAGCAGTGGAATGTTATTGAGGGTTTCCCCCAGCAGTGGAATGTTATTGAGGGTTTCCCCCAGCAGTGGAATGTTATTGAGGGTTTCCCTCAGCAGTGAGGGTTTCCCCCAGCAGTGAGGGTTTCCCTCAGCAGTGGAATGTTATTGAGGGTTTCCCCCAGCAGTGAGGGTTTCCCCCAGCAGTGAGGGTTTCCCTCAGCAGTGGAATGTTATTGAGGGTTTCCCCCAGCAGTGGAATGTTATTGAGGGTTTCCCCCAGCAGTGGAATGTTATTGAGGGTTTCCCTCAGCAGTGGAATGTTATTGAGGGTTTCCCCCAACAGTGGAATGTTATTGAGGGTTTCCCCCAGCAGTGGAATGTTATTGAGGGTTTCCCCCAGCAGTGGAATGTTATTGAGGGTTTCCCCCAGCAGTGGAATGTTATTGAGGGTTTCCCTCAGCAGTGGAATGTTATTGAGGGTTTCCCCCAGCAGTGGAATTTTATTGAGGGTTTCCCCCAGCAGTGAGGGTTTCCCCCAGCAGTGGAATGTTATTGAGGGTTTCCCCCAACAGTGGATTGTTATTGAGGGTTTCCCCCAGCAGTGGAATTTTATTGAGGGTTTCCCTCAGCAGTGGAATGTTATTGAGGGTTTCCCCCAGCAGTGGAATTTCAGTGAGGGTTTCCCCCAGCAGTTGAATGTTATTGAGGGTTTCCCCCAGCAGTGCAATGTTATTGAGGGTTTCCCCCAACAGTGGAATGTTATTGAGGGTTTCCCCCAGCAGTGAGGGTTTCCCCCAGCAGTGGAATGTTATTGAGGGTTTCCCCCAGCAGTGAGGGTTTCCCCCAGCAGTGGAATGTTATTGAGGGTTTCCCCCAGCAGTGAGGGTTTCCCCCAGCAGTGGAATGTTATTGAGGGTTTCCCCCAGCAGTGGAATGTTATTGAGGGTTTCCCCCAACAGTGGAATGTTATTGAGGGTTTCCCCCAGCAGTGAGGGTTTCCCCCAACAGTGGAATGTTATTGAGGGTTTCCCCCAGCAGAGGAATGTTATTGAGGGTTTCCCCCATCAGTGGAATGTTATTGAGGGTTTCCCTCAGCAGTGGAATGTTTTTGAGGGTTTCCCCCAACAGTGGAATGTTAGTGAGGGTTTCCCTCAGTCCCGATCCTGATGTTTTAAGTAACGTGACTGCCATCTAGTGGACACTGTGTCTAAGTGTAGCTAGTCGTCACCTCACTGTGGGGGAAAGTAGTTACAGCACTCAGATCAGTGGTGAGATTCATCACCAGGGGGAATCTTCCAACCAGACAGTGTTCAGTCTGACTCAGACACTGTAGACAGTGTTCAGTCTAACTCAGGCACTGTAGACAGTGTTCAGTCTAACTCAGGCACTATAGACAGTGTTCAGTCTAACTCAGGCACTATAGACAGTGTTCAGTCTAACTCAGGCACTGTAGACAGTGTTCAGTCTAACTCAGGCACTGTAGACAGTGTTCAGTCTAACTCAGGCACTATAGACAGTGTTCAGTCTAACTCAGGCACTATAGACAGTGTTCAGTCTAACTCAGGCACTATAGACAGTGTGCAGTCTAACTCAGGCACTGTAGACAGTGTTCAGTCTAACTCAGGCACTGTAGACAGTGTTCAGTCTAACTCAGGCACTATAGACAGTGTTCAGTCTAACTCAGGCACTGTAGACAGTGTTCAGTCTAACTCAGACACTATAGACAGTGTTCAGTCTAACTCAGGCACTGTAGACAGTGTTCAGTCTAACTCAGGCACTGTAGACAGTGTTCAGTCTAACTCAGGCACTATAGACAGTGTTCAGTCTAACTCAGGCACTATAGACAGTGTTCAGTCTAACTCAGGCACTATAGGCAGTGTTCAGTCTAACTCAGGCACTGTAGACAGTGTTCAGTCTAACTCAGGCACTGTAGACAGTGTTCAGTCTAACTCAGGCACTGTAGACAGTGTTCAGTCTAACTCAGGCACTGTAGACAGTGTTCAGTCCAACTCAGGCACTATAGACAGTGTTCAGTCTAACTCAGGCACTGTAGACAGTGTTCAGTCTAACTCAGGCACTATAGACAGTGTTCAGTCTAACTCAGGCTCTATAGACAGTGTTCAGTCTAACTCAGGCACTGTAGACAGTGTTCAGTCTAACTCAGGCACTGTAGACAGTGTTCAGTCTAACTCAGGCACTATAGACAGTGTTCAGTCTAACTCAGGCACTATAGACAGTGTTCAGTCTAACTCAGGCACTGTAGACAGTGTTCAGTCTAACTCAGGCACTGTAGACAGTGTTCAGTCTAACTCAGGCACTGTAGACAGTGTTCAGTCCAACTCAGGCACTATAGACAGTGTTCAGTCTAACTCAGGCACTGTAGACAGTGTTCAGTCTAACTCAGGCACTGTAGACAGTGTTCAGTCTAACTAAGGCACTGTAGACAGTGTTCAGTCTAACTCAGGCACTATAGACAGTGTTCAGTCTAACTCAGGCTCTATAGACAGTGTTCAGTCTAACTCAGGCACTGTAGACAGTGTTCAGTCTAACTCAGGCACTGTAGACAGTGTTTAGTCTAACTCAGGCACTATAGACAGTGTTCAGTCTAACTCAGTTACTATAGACAGTGTTCAGTCTAACTCAGGCACTGTAGACAGTGTTCAGTCTAACTCAGGCACTGTAGACAGTGTTCAGTCTAACTCAGGCACTGTAGACAGTGTTCAGTCTAACTCAGGCACTGTAGACAGTGTTCAGTCAAACTCAGGCACTGTAGACAGTGTTCAGTCTAACTCAGGCACTGTAGACAGTGTTCAGTCTAACTCAGGCACTGTAGACAGTGTTCAGTCTAACTCAGGCACTGTAGACAGTGTTCAGTCTAACTCAGGCACTGTAGACAGTGTTCAGTCTAACTCAGGCACTATAGACAGTGTTCAGTCTAACTCAGGCACTATAGACAGTGTTCAGTCTAACTCAGGCACTGTAGACAGTGTTCAGTCTAACTCAGGCACTGTAGACAGTGTTCAGTCTAACTCAGGCACTGTAGACAGTGTTCAGTCTAACTCAGACACTATAGACAGTGTTCAGTCTAACTCAGGCACTGTAGACAGTGTTCAGTCTAACTCAGGCACTGTAGACAGTGTTCAGTCTAACTCAGGCACTATAGACAGTGTTCAGTCTAACTCAGGCACTATAGACAGTGTTCAGTCTAACTCAGGCACTATAAACAGTGTTCAGTCTAACTCAGGCACTGTAGACAGTGTTCAGTCTAACTCAGGCACTGTAGACAGTGTTCAGTCTAACTCAGGCACTATAGACAGTGTTCAGTCTAACTCAGGCACTGTAGACAGTGTTCAGTCTAACTCAGACACTATAGACAGTGTTCAGTCTAACTCAGGCACTGTAGACAGTGTTCAGTCTAACTCAGGCACTGTAGACAGTGTTCAGTCTAACTCAGGCACTATAGACAGTGTTCAGTCTAACTCAGGCACTATAGACAGTGTTCAGTCTAACTCAGGCACTATAGGCAGTGTTCAGTCTAACTCAGGCACTGTAGACAGTGTTCAGTCTAACTCAGGCACTGTAGACAGTGTTCAGTCTAACTCAGGCACTGTAGACAGTGTTCAGTCTAACTCAGGCACTGTAGACAGTGTTCAGTCTAACTCAGGCACTATAGACAGTGTTCAGTCTAACTCAGGCACTATAGACAGTGTTCAGTCCAACTCAGGCACTGTAGACAGTGTTCAGTCTAACTCAGGCACTGTAGACAGTGTTCAGTCTAACTCAGGCACTGTAGACAGTGTTCAGTCTAACTCAGGCACTGTAGACAGTGTTCAGTCTAACTCAGGCACTGTAGACAGTGTTCAGTCTAACTCAGGCACTATAGACAGTGTTCAGTCTAACTCAGGCACTATAGGCAGTGTTCAGTCTAACTCAGGCACTGTAGACAGTGTTCAGTCTAACTCAGGCACTGTAGACAGTGTTCAGTCTAACTCAGGCACTGTAGACAGTGTTCAGTCTAACTCAGGCACTGTAGACAGTGTTCAGTCTAACTCAGGCACTATAGACAGTGTTCAGTCTAACTCAGGCACTATAGACAGTGTTCAGTCCAACTCAGGCACTGTAGACAGTGTTCAGTCTAACTCAGGCACTGTAGACAGTGTTCAGTCTAACTCAGGCACTGTAGACAGTGTTCAGTCTAACTCAGGCACTGTAGACAGTGTTCAGTCTAACTCAGGCACTGTAGACAGTGTTCAGTCTAACTCAGGCACTATAGACAGTGTTCAGTCTAACTCAGGCACTGTAGACAGTGTTCAGTCTAACTCAGGCACTATAGACAGTGTTCAGTCTAACTCAGGCACTGTAGACAGTGTTCAGTCTAACTCAGGCACTATAGACAGTGTTCAGTCTAACTCAGGCACTATAGACAGTGTTCAGTCTAACTCAGGCACTGTAGACAGTGTTCAGTCTAACTCAGGCACTATAGACAGTGTTCAGTCTAACTCAGGCACTGTAGACAGTGTTCAGTCTAACTCAGGCACTATAGACAGTGTTCAGTCTAACTCAGGCACTGTAGACAGTGTTCAGTCTAACTCAGGCACTGTAGACAGTGTTCAGTCTAACTCAGGCACTGTAGACAGTGACTTGGTCTACTTCCTATAACTGATATGTGTTTTGGTTGAGTTCTCCTACTAAACGTATAGTTGAATCCACTGGCTCTAAGTGTCCCTGGATAAGAGTCTGCTAAATGACTCACGTGTTGTGTGTGTGTGTGTGTGTGTGTGTGTGTGTGTGTGTGTGTGTGTGTGTGTGTGTGTGTGTGTGTGTGTGTGTGTGTGTGTGTGTGTGTGTGTGTGTGTGTGTGTGTGTGTGTGTGTGTGTGTGTGTGTGTGTGTGTGTGTGTGTACCTGTCCTCCTACTCCAGGTGAGTTCGGGGAGGTGTGCAGCGGGCGTCTGCGTACACCGGGTCAGAAGGAGATCCCGGTGGCCATTAAGACCCTGAAGGGAGGCTACGTGGAGCGTCAGAGAAGAGACTTCCTCAGAGAGGCCTCCATCGTGGGCCAGTTTGACAACCCCAACATCATACGGCTGGAAGGAGTGGTCACCAAGAGTAAGAGAATCCTGTAAATCAGCAGAGCAGCGTCGTCTAGAACACGCAAGAAATAACAAGCTCCGTTAAAGTCAACTGTAGCGGGTCCACCACTGAGCCTTGTGGAACACCTTATTTAACATTTGATTTTAAATGATACGTCCTTTTTCAGAGGTGGTTTGAGCCGGGTTTATTTATTATTATTTATTTATTTATTAAGTAATGACTGTGTGTTTCTGTCAACTGTAGCGGGTCCAGCACTGAGCCTTGTGGAACACCGTATTTAACATTTGATTTTAAATGATAACGTCCTTTTTCAGAGGCGGTTTGAGCCGGGTTATTAAGTAATGACTGTGTGTGTCTGCTTCACCAGGCAGACCTGTGATGATCGTGGTGGAATACATGAGGAACGGATCCCTGGACTCTTTTCTGAGGGTGAGAGGGACAATACTGATTACTCTGTCTCTCTCTCTCTGTCTGTCTCTCTGTCTCTCTCTCTCTGTCTCTCTCTCTGTGTCTCTCTCTCTCTCTCTGTGTCTCTCTCTCTCTCTCTCTCTCTCTCTGTCTCTCTGTCTCTTTCTCTCTGTTTCTGTCTCTGTCTCTGTCTCTGTCTCTGTCTCTCTCTCTCCCCCTTTCTCTCTCTCTCTTTCTCTCTCTCTCTCTGTCTGTCTCTCTCTCTCTCTCTCCCCCCCCACCTCTCTCTCTCTCTCTCTCTCTCTCTCTCTCTCTCTCTCTCTCTCTCTCTCTCTCTCCAGCCACATGCTACTCTATATCATGTATGAAGTTTGTCCTCTCTCTCTCCCCGTCTCCAGCAGCATGATGACCACTTCACACTGGTCCAGCTGGTGGGGATGCTGCATGGCGTGGCGTCAGGGATGGCCTACCTGTCTGACATGGGCTACGTGCACCGTGACCTGGCCGCACGCAACGTCCTGGTAGATGAGGGTCTGGTGTGCAAGGTGTCCGACTTCGGTCTGTCCAGAGTCCTAGAGGACCACACTGAGCCTGCATATAACACCATGGTGAGGAGTGTGTGTGGCGTGGGTGTGTGTGTATGTGTGGTGTGTGTGTGTGGTGTGTGTGTGTGTGTGTGTGTGTGTGTGTGTGTGTGTGTGTGTGTGTGTGTGTGTGTGTGTGTGTGTGTGTGTGTGTGTGTGTGTGTGTGTGTGTGTGTGTGTGTGTGTGTGTGTGTGTGTGTGTGTGTGTGTGTGTGTGTGAGGTATCTGCAAGGTGTCACTTCGGTCTGTCCAGAGTCCTAGAGGACCACACTGAGCCTACATATAACACCATGGTAAGGAGTGTGTGTGTGTGTGTGTGTGAGGTATCTGCAAGGTGTCCGACTTCGGTCTGTCCAGAGTCCTAGAGGACCACACTGAGCCTACATATAACACCATGGTGAGGAGTGTGTGTGGCGTGGGTGTGTGTGTATGTGTGGTGTGTGTGTGTGGTGTGTGTGTAAGGTATCTGCAAGGTGTCCGACTTCGGTCTGTCCAGAGTCCTAGAGGACCACACTGAGCCTACATATAACACCATGGTAAGGAGTGTGTGTGGTGTGTGTGTAAGTGTGTAAGGTGTTTAACTTCAGTCCATAGGGCCCTGGTTAAAAGAAGTGCTCTATATAGGTGCTGTTTGAGACGTGTCCCGGGTTTTATTTCTGTCCTCTGTCCAGGGGGGTAAGATCCCGGTCCGTTGGACAGCTCCCGAGGCCATCACCTACAGGAAGTTCTCTTCAGCCTCCGACGTCTGGAGCTACGGCATCGTCATGTGGGAAGTGATGTCGTACGGGGAGAGACCTTACTGGGAGATGTCCAATCAGGATGTGAGTTCTAATGTTCTGTTTTTCCCTCTTGTCCAATCAGGATATGAGTTATAGTGTTCTGCTATTCCCTCTTGTCCAATCAGGATGTGAGTTCTAATGTTATGTTTTTCCCTCTTGTCCAATCAGGATGTGAGTTCTATTGTTCTGTTTTTCCCTCTTGTCCAATCAGAATATGAGTTATAGTGTTCTGCTATTCCCTCTTGTCCAATCAGGATGTGAGTTCTAATGTTCTGTTTTTCCCTCTTGTCCAATCAGGATGTGAGTTCTAATGTTCTGTTTTTCCCTCTTGTCCAATCAGGATGTGAGTTATGGTGTTCTATTGCCAAACCCCAAATGGACCCCTAGTCCCTCTGAGAGGATGTGACACGTTTTAGCATTATGGTAATAGTAGATCTATCTTGCTCTCTGATAGGCTAGGGGGAAGTTTCATCATCATGGAACTCTATATGGTCACTCCATGCTGACACGTTCTGAGTGAAAAGATGTTCGCCTTTGCCCTTTGACCTGTGACCTCTTCCCTGTCAGGTGATCCTGTCTATAGAGGAGGGTTACCGTCTCCCCGTCCCCATGGAGTGTCCTGTGGTTCTATATTACAGGTGATCCTGTCTATAGAGGAGGGTTACCGTCTCCCCGTCCCCATGGACTGTCCTGTGGTTCTATATTACAGGTGATCCTGTCTATAGAGGAGGGTTACCGTCTCCTCGTCCCAATGGACTGTCCTGTGGTTCTATATTACAGGTGATCCTGTCTATAGAGGAGGGTTACCGTCTCCCCGTCCCCATGGACTGTCCTGTGGTTCTATATTACAGGTGATCCTGTCTATAGAGGAGGGTTACCGTCTCCCCGTCCCCATGGACTGTCCTGTGGTTCTATATTACAGGTGATCCTGTCTATAGAGGAGGGTTACCGTCTCCTCGTCCCCATGGACTGTCCTGGGGTTCTATATTACAGGTGATCCTGTCTATAGAGGAGGGTTACCGTCTCCCCGTCCCCATGGACTGTCCTGGGGTTCTATATTACAGGTGATCCTGTCTATAGAGGAGGGTTACCGTCTCCCCGTCCCCATGGACTGTCCTGTGGTTCTATATTACAGGTGATCCTGTCTATAGAGGAGGGTTACCGTCTCCCCGTCCCCATGGACTGTCCTGTGGTTCTATATTACAGGTGATCCTGTCTATAGAGGAGGGTTACCGTCTCCCCGTCCCCATGGACTGTCCTGTGGTTCTATATTACAGGTGATCCTGTCTATAGAGGAGGGTTACCGTCTCCCCGTCCCCATGGACTGTCCTGTGGTTCTATATTACAGGTGATCCTGTCTATAGAGGAGGGTTACCGTCTCCCCGTCCCCATGGACTGTCCTGTGGTTCTATATTACAGGTGATCCTGTCTATAGAGGAGGGTTACCGTCTCCCCGTCCCCATGGACTGTCCTGTGGTTCTATATTACAGGTGATCCTGTCTATAGAGGAGGGTTACCGTCTCCCCGTCCCCATGGACTGTCCTGTGGTTCTATATTACAGGTGATCCTGTCTATAGAGGAGGGTTACCGTCTCCTCCTCCCCATTGACTGTCCTGTGGTTCTATATTACAGGTGATCCTGTCTATAGAGGAGGGTTACCGTCTCCCCGTCCCCATGGACTGTCCTGTGGTTCTATATTACAGGTGATCCTGTCTATAGAGGAGGGTTACCGTCTCCCCGTCCTCATGGACTGTCCTGTGGTTCTATATTACAGGTGATCCTGTCTATAGAGGAGGGTTACCGTCTCCCCGTCCCCATGGACTGTCCTGTGGTTCTATATTACAGGTGATCCTGTCTATAGAGGAGGGTTACCGTCTCCCCGTCCCCATGGACTGTCCTGTGGTTCTATATTACAGGTGATCCTGTCTATAGAGGAGGGTTACCGTCTCCCCGTCCCCATGGACTGTCCTGTGGTTCTATATTACAGGTGATCCTGTCTATAGAGGAGGGTTACCGTCTCCCCGTCCCCATGGACTGTCCTGTGGTTCTATATTACAGGTGATCCTGTCTATAGAGGAGGGTTACCGTCTCCCCGTCCCCATGGACTGTCCTGTGGTTCTATATTACAGGTGATCCTGTCTATAGAGGAGGGTTACCGTCTCCCCGTCCTCATGGACTGTCCTGTGGTTCTATATTACAGGTGATCCTGTCTATAGAGGAGGGTTACCGTCTCCCCGTCCCCATGGACTGTCCTGTGGTTCTATTTTACAGGTGATCCTGTCTATAGAGGAGGGTTACCGTCTCCCCGTCCCCATGGACTGTCCTGTGGTTCTATATTACAGGTGATCCTGTCTATAGAGGAGGGTTACCGTCTCCCCGTCCCCATGGACTGTCCTGTGGTTCTATATTACAGGTGATCCTGTCTATAGAGGAGGGTTACCGTCTCCCCGTCCTCATGGACTGTCCTGTGGTTCTATATTACAGGTGATCCTGTCTATAGAGGAGGGTTACCGTCTCCCCGTCCCCATGGACTGTCCTGTGGTTCTATATTACAGGTGATCCTGTCTATAGAGGAGGGTTACCGTCTCCCCGTCCCCATGGACTGTCCTGTGGTTCTATATTACAGGTGATCCTGTCTATAGAGGAGGGTTACCGTCTCCCCGTCCCCATGGACTGTCCTGTGGTTCTATATTACAGGTGATCCTGTCTATAGAGGAGGGTTACCGTCTCCCCGTCCCAATGGACTGTCCTGTGGTTCTATATTACAGGTGATCCTGTCTATAGAGGAGGGTTACCGTCTCCCCGTCCCCATGGACTGTCCTGTGGTTCTATATTACAGGTGATCCTGTCTATAGAGGAGGGTTACCGTCTCCTCCTCCCCATGGACTGTCTTGTGGTTCTATATTACAGGTGATCCTGTCTATAGAGGAGGGTTACCGTCTCCCCGTCCCCATGGACTGTCCTGTGGTTCTATATTACAGGTGATCCTGTCTATAGAGGAGGGTTACCGTCTCCCCGTCCCCATGGACTGTCCTGTGGTTCTATATTACAGGTGATCCTGTCTATAGAGGAGGGTTACCGTCTCCCTGTCCCCATGGACTGTCCTGTGGTTCTATATTACAGGTGATCCTGTCTATAGAGGAGGGTTACCGTCTCCCCGTCCCCATGGACTGTCCTGTGGTTCTATATTACAGGTGATCCTGTCTATAGAGGAGGGTTACCGTCTCCTCCTCCCCATTGACTGTCCTGTGGTTCTATATTACAGGTTATCCTGTCTATAGAGGAGGGTTACCGTCTCCCCGTCCCCATGGACTGTCCTGTGGTTCTATATTACAGGTGATCCTGTCTATAGAGGAGGGTTACCGTCTCCCCGTCCTCATGGACTGTCCTGTGGTTCTATATTACAGGTGATCCTGTCTATAGAGGAGGGTTACCGTCTCCCCGTCCCCATGGACTGTCCTGTGGTTCTATATTACAGGTGATCCTGTCTATAGAGGAGGGTTACCGTCTCCCCGTCCCCATGGACTGTCCTGTGGTTCTATATTACAGGTGATCCTGTCTATAGAGGAGGGTTACCGTCTCCCCGTCCCCATGGACTGTCCTGTGGTTCTATATTACAGGTGATCCTGTCTATAGAGGAGGGTTACCGTCTCCCCGTCCCCATGGACTGTCCTGTGGTTCTATATTACAGGTGATCCTGTCTATAGAGGAGGGTTACCGTCTCCTCGTCCCCATGGACTGTCCTGTGGTTCTAAATTACAGGTGATCCTGTCTATAGAGGAGGGTTACCGTCTCCTCGTCCCCATGGACTGTCCTGTGGTTCTATATTACAGGTGATCCTGTCTATAGAGGAGGGTTACCGTCTCCCCGTCCCCATGGACTGTCCTGTGGTTCTATATTACAGGTGATCCTGTCTATAGAGGAGGGTTACCGTCTCCTCGTCCCCATGGACTGTCCTGTGGTTCTATATTACAGGTGATCCTGTCTATAGAGGAGGGTTACCGTCTCCCCGTCCCCATGGACTGTCCTGTGGTTCTATATTACAGGTGATCCTGTCTATAGAGGAGGGTTACCGTCTCCCCGTCCCCATGGACTGTCCTGTGGTTCTATATTACAGGTGATCCTGTCTATAGAGGAGGGTTACCGTCTCCCCGTCCCCATGGACTGTCCTGTGGTTCTATATTACAATTGATCCTGTCTATAGAGGAGGGTTCCCGTCTCCCCGTCCCCATGGACTGTCCTGTGGTTCTATATTACAGGTGATCCTGTCTATAGAGGAGGGTTACCGTCTCACCGTCCCCATGGACTGTCCTGTGGTTCTATATTACAGGTGATCCTGTCTATAGAGGAGGGTTACCGTCTCCCCGTCCCCATGGACTGTCCTGTGGTTCTATATTACAGGTGATCCTGTCTATAGAGGAGGGTTACCGTCTCCCCGTCTCCATGGACTGTCCTGTGGTTCTATATTACAGGTGATCCTGTCTATAGAGGAGGGTTACCGTCTCCCCGTCCCCATGGACTGTCCTGTGGTTCTATAATACAGGTGATCCTGTCTATAGAGGAGGGTTACCGTCTCCCCGTCCCCATGGACTGTCCTGTGGTTCTATATTACAGGTGATCCTGTCTATAGAGGAGGGTTACCGTCTCCTCCTCCCCATGGACTGTCTTGTGGTTCTATATTACAGGTGATCCTGTCTATAGAGGAGGGTTACCGTCTCCCCGTCCCCATGGACTGTCCTGTGGTTCTATATTACAGGTGATCCTGTCTATAGAGGAGGGTTACCGTCTCCCCGTCCCCATGGACTGTCCTGTGGTTCTATATTACAGGTGATCCTGTCTATAGAGGAGGGTTACCGTCTCCCTGTCCCCATGGACTGTCCTGTGGTTCTATATTACAGGTGATCCTGTCTATAGAGGAGGGTTACCGTCTCCCCGTCCCCATGGACTGTCCTGTGGTTCTATATTACAGGTGATCCTGTCTATAGAGGAGGGTTACCGTCTCCTCCTCCCCATTGACTGTCCTGTGGTTCTATATTACAGGTGATCCTGTCTATAGAGGAGGGTTACCGTCTCCCCGTCCCCATGGACTGTCCTGTGGTTCTATATTACAGGTGATCCTGTCTATAGAGGAGGGTTACCGTCTCCCCGTCCTCATGGACTGTCCTGTGGTTCTATATTACAGGTGATCCTGTCTATAGAGGAGGGTTACCGTCTCCCCGTCCCCATGGACTGTCCTGTGGTTCTATATTACAGGTGATCCTGTCTATAGAGGAGGGTTACCGTCTCCCCGTCCCCATGGACTGTCCTGTGGTTCTATATTACAGGTGATCCTGTCTATAGAGGAGGGTTACCGTCTCCCCGTCCCCATGGACTGTCCTGTGGTTCTATATTACAGGTGATCCTGTCTATAGAGGAGGGTTACCGTCTCCCCGTCCCCATGGACTGTCCTGTGGTTCTATATTACAGGTGATCCTGTCTATAGAGGAGGGTTACCGTCTCCTCGTCCCCATGGACTGTCCTGTGGTTCTAAATTACAGGTGATCCTGTCTATAGAGGAGGGTTACCGTCTCCTCGTCCCCATGGACTGTCCTGTGGTTCTATATTACAGGTGATCCTGTCTATAGAGGAGGGTTACCGTCTCCCCGTCCCCATGGACTGTCCTGTGGTTCTATATTACAGGTGATCCTGTCTATAGAGGAGGGTTACCGTCTCCTCGTCCCCATGGACTGTCCTGTGGTTCTATATTACAGGTGATCCTGTCTATAGAGGAGGGTTACCGTCTCCCCGTCCCCATGGACTGTCCTGTGGTTCTATATTACAGGTGATCCTGTCTATAGAGGAGGGTTACCGTCTCCCCGTCCCCATGGACTGTCCTGTGGTTCTATATTACAGGTGATCCTGTCTATAGAGGAGGGTTACCGTCTCCCCGTCCCCATGGACTGTCCTGTGGTTCTATATTACAATTGATCCTGTCTATAGAGGAGGGTTCCCGTCTCCCCGTCCCCATGGACTGTCCTGTGGTTCTATATTACAGGTGATCCTGTCTATAGAGGAGGGTTACCGTCTCACCGTCCCCATGGACTGTCCTGTGGTTCTATATTACAGGTGATCCTGTCTATAGAGGAGGGTTACCGTCTCCCCGTCCCCATGGACTGTCCTGTGGTTCTATATTACAGGTGATCCTGTCTATAGAGGAGGGTTACCGTCTCCCCGTCTCCATGGACTGTCCTGTGGTTCTATATTACAGGTGATCCTGTCTATAGAGGAGGGTTACCGTCTCCCCGTCCCCATGGACTGTCCTGTGGTTCTATATTACAGGTGATCCTGTCTATAGAGGAGGGTTACCGTCTCCCCGTCCCCATGGACTGTCCTGTGGTTCTATATTACAGGTGATCCTGTCTATAGAGGAGGGTTACCGTCTCCCCGTCCCCATGGACTGTCCTGTGGTTCTATATTACAGGTGATCCTGTCTATAGAGGAGGGTTACCGTCTCCCCGTCCCCATGGACTGTCCTGTGGTTCTATATTACAGGTGATCCTGTCTATAGAGGAGGGTTACCGTCTCCCCGTCCTCATGGACTGTCCTGTGGTTCTATATTACAGGTGATCCTGTCTATAGAGGAGGGTTACCGTCTCCCCGTCCCCATGGACTGTCCTGTGGTTCTATATTACAGGTGATCCTGTCTATAGAGGAGGGTTACCGTCTCCCCGTCCCCATGGACTGTCCTGTGGTTCTATATTACAGGTGATCCTGTCTATAGAGGAGGGTTACCGTCTCCCCGTCCCCATGGACTGTCCTGTGGTTCTATATTACAGGTGATCCTGTCTATAGAGGAGGGTTACCGTCTCCCCGTCCCAATGGACTGTCCTGTGGTTCTATATTACAGGTGATCCTGTCTATAGAGGAGGGTTACCGTCTCCCCGTCCCCATGGACTGTCCTGTGGTTCTATATTACAGGTGATCCTGTCTATAGAGGAGGGTTACCGTCTCCTCCTCCCCATGGACTGTCTTGTGGTTCTATATTACAGGTGATCCTGTCTATAGAGGAGGGTTACCGTCTCCCCGTCCCCATGGACTGTCCTGTGGTTCTATATTACAGGTGATCCTGTCTATAGAGGAGGGTTACCGTCTCCCCGTCCCCATGGACTGTCCTGTGGTTCTATATTACAGGTGATCCTGTCTATAGAGGAGGGTTACCGTCTCCCTGTCCCCATGGACTGTCCTGTGGTTCTATATTACAGGTGATCCTGTCTATAGAGGAGGGTTACCGTCTCCCCGTCCCCATGGACTGTCCTGTGGTTCTATATTACAGGTGATCCTGTCTATAGAGGAGGGTTACCGTCTCCTCCTCCCCATTGACTGTCCTGTGGTTCTATATTACAGGTGATCCTGTCTATAGAGGAGGGTTACCGTCTCCCCGTCCCCATGGACTGTCCTGTGGTTCTATATTACAGGTGATCCTGTCTATAGAGGAGGGTTACCGTCTCCCCGTCCTCATGGACTGTCCTGTGGTTCTATATTACAGGTGATCCTGTCTATAGAGGAGGGTTACCGTCTCCCCGTCCCCATGGACTGTCCTGTGGTTCTATATTACAGGTGATCCTGTCTATAGAGGAGGGTTACCGTCTCCCCGTCCCCATGGACTGTCCTGTGGTTCTATATTACAGGTGATCCTGTCTATAGAGGAGGGTTACCGTCTCCCCGTCCCCATGGACTGTCCTGTGGTTCTATATTACAGGTGATCCTGTCTATAGAGGAGGGTTACCGTCTCCCCGTCCCCATGGACTGTCCTGTGGTTCTATATTACAGGTGATCCTGTCTATAGAGGAGGGTTACCGTCTCCTCGTCCCCATGGACTGTCCTGTGGTTCTAAATTACAGGTGATCCTGTCTATAGAGGAGGGTTACCGTCTCCTCGTCCCCATGGACTGTCTTGTGGTTCTATATTACAGGTGATCCTGTCTATAGAGGAGGGTTACCGTCTCCCCGTCCCCATGGACTGTCCTGTGGTTCTATATTACAGGTGATCCTGTCTATAGAGGAGGGTTACCGTCTCCTCGTCCCCATGGACTGTCCTGTGGTTCTATATTACAGGTGATCCTGTCTATAGAGGAGGGTTACCGTCTCCCCGTCCCCATGGACTGTCCTGTGGTTCTATATTACAGGTGATCCTGTCTATAGAGGAGGGTTACCGTCTCCTCGTCCCCATGGACTGTCCTGTGGTTCTATATTACAGGTGATCCTGTCTATAGAGGAGGGTTACCGTCTCCACGTCCCCATGGACTGTCCTGTGGTTCTATATTACAATTGATCCTGTCTATAGAGGAGGGTTACCGTCTCCCTGTCCCCATGGACTGTCCTGTGGTTCTATATTACAGGTGATCCTGTCTATAGAGGAGGGTTACCGTCTCCCCGTCCCAATGGACTGTCCTGTGGTTCTATATTACAGGTGATCCTGTCTATAGAGGAGGGTTACCGTCTCCCCGTCCCCATGGACTGTCCTGTGGTTCTATATTACAGGTGATCCTGTCTATAGAGGAGGGTTACCGTCTCCTCCTCCCCATGGACTGTCTTGTGGTTCTATATTACAGGTGATCCTGTCTATAGAGGAGGGTTACCGTCTCCCCGTCCCCATGGACTGTCCTGTGGTTCTATATTACAGGTGATCCTGTCTATAGAGGAGGGTTACCGTCTCCCCGTCCCCATGGACTGTCCTGTGGTTCTATATTACAGGTGATCCTGTCTATAGAGGAGGGTTACCGTCTCCCCGTCCCCATGGACTGTCCTGTGGTTCTATATTACAGGTGATCCTGTCTATAGAGGAGGGTTACCGTCTCCCCGTCTCCATGGACTGTCCTGTGGTTCTATATTACAGGTGATCCTGTCTATAGAGGAGGGTTACCGTCTCCCCGTCCCCATGGACTGTCCTGTGGTTCTAAATTACAGGTGATCCTGCCTATAGAGGAGGGTTACCGTCTCCCCGTCCCCATGGACTGTCCTGTGGTTCTATATTACAGGTGATCCTGTCTATAGAGGAGGGTTACCGTCTCCCCGTCCCCATGGACTGTCCTGTGGTTCTATATTACAGGTGATCCTGTCTATAGAGGAGGGTTACCGTCTCCCCGTCCCCATGGACTGTCCTGGGGTTCTATATTACAGGTGATCCTGTCTATAGAGGAGGGTTACCGTCTCCCCCTCCCCATGGACTGTCCTGTGGTTCTATATTACAGGTGATCCTGTCTATAGAGGAGGGTTACCGTCTCCCCCGTCCCCATGGACTGTCCTGTGGTTCTATATTACAGGTGATCCTGTCTATAGAGGAGGGTTACCGTCTCCCCGTCCCCATGGACTGTCCTGTGGTTCTATATTACAGGTGATCCTGTCTATAGAGGAGGGTTACCGTCTCCCCGTCCCCATGGACTGTCCTGTGGTTATATATTACATGTGATCCTGTCTATAGAGGAGGGTTACCGTCTCCCCGTCCCCATGGACTGTCCTGTGGTTCTATATTACAATTGATCCTGTCTATAGAGGAGGGTTCCCGTCTCCCCGTCCCCATGGACTGTCCTGTGGTTCTATATTACAGGTGATCCTGTCTATAGAGGAGGGTTACCGTCTCACCGTCCCCATGGACTGTCCTGTGGTTCTATATTACAGGTGATCCTGTCTATAGAGGAGGGTTACCGTCTCCCCGTCCCCATGGACTGTCCTGTGGTTCTATATTACAGGTGATCCTGTCTATAGAGGAGGGTTACCGTCTCCCCGTCTCCATGGACTGTCCTGTGGTTCTATATTACAGGTGATCCTGTCTATAGAGGAGGGTTACCGTCTCCCCGTCCCCATGGACTGTCCTGTGGTTCTATATTACAGGTGATCCTGTCTATAGAGGAGGGTTACCGTCTCCCCGTCCCCATGGAGTGTCCTTTGGTTCTATATTACAGGTGATCCTGTCTATAGAGGAGGGTTACCGTCTTCCCGTCCCCATGGACTGTCCTGTGGTTCTATATTACAGGTGATCCTGCCTATAGAGGAGGGTTACCGTCTCCCCGTCCCCATGGACTGTCCTGTGGTTCTATATTACAGGTGATCCTGTCTATAGAGGAGGGTTACCGTCTCCCCGTCCCCATGGACTGTCCTGTGGTTCTATATTACAGGTGATCCTGTCTATAGAGGAGGGTTACCGTCTCCCCGTCCCCATGGACTGTCCTGGGGTTCTACACCAGTTGATGCTCCACTGCTGGCAGAAGGAGAGAGGGCAGAGACCTCACTTCAACAGCGTGGTCTCCTTCCTGGATAAACTCATCAGGAACCCCAGTAGTCTACTGACTCTGGTGGACAACAGGTAAACCCTGACCCCTACCATATTACCCTTACCTTGACCCTAACGTCTGACCCTTACCCCTAACCTCTGGACCCAAACCTCTGGACCCTAACTTCTGACCCTCACCCTTAACCCCTGACCCTAACCTCTGGACCCTAAAGCCTCTTACCCTGACCGCTGACCCTATTCTCTGACCCTAATCTCTGACCCTGACCCCTGACCTTTAGCCCTGACCCTAAACCCTGAGCCTAAACCCTGACCACTCACTTCTGACACTAACGTCTGACCCTGACCCCTAACCTTGATCCCTGACCCTAACCTCTGACCCTGACCCCTGATCCCTAACTTCTGACCCTAACCGCTGACCCTAACCCAGATCCCTGACCCTAACCTCTGACCCTGACCGATGACCCTAACCCTGACCCTAACCCCTAACCCTGATCCCTAAACCTGACTGCTGAACCCCGACCCTAACCACTGACCCCCAACCCTAACCTCTGACCCCTGACCCTAACCCCAAACCCAGTAGTCAGCTATCACTAGTGTACCACGTACACAGATAAGAACAACCAATCAACCAATCCACAGACAACATCCAGGGGTTAGGGTCAGAGGTCAACCTCCCATCTACATTTCAGTTTCGATGGACAATAAAATGCCATTGTATTGTATCTACTGTAGGGATGTTAACAGGTTAACCTTTAATCTTAACCCCTGACCCTGACCTCTGGACCCTAACCTTTATCAGTTAGCCGCCGGAAATACATTTGAGCGCTCATGTATCTTATTTATCACACAGAATACAGTACATAGTCTAGATAGAGGAGCAGAATACAGTACATAGTCTAGTTAGAGGAGCAGAATACAGTACATAGTCTAGATAGAGGAGCAGAATACAGTACATAGTCTAGATAGAGGAGCAGACTACAGTACATAGTCTAGTTAGAGGAGCAGAATACAGTACATGGTATAGATAGAGGAGCAGAATACAGTACATAGTCTAGATAGAGGAGCAGAATACAGTACATAGTCTAGATAGAGGAGCAGAATACAGTACATAGTCTAGATAGAGGAGCAGAATACAGTACATAGTCTAGATAGAGGAGCAGAATACAGTACATAGTCTAGTTAGAGGAGCAGAATACAGTACATGGTATAGATAGAGGAGCAGACCAGGAGCAGACTACAGTACATAGTCTAGTTAGAGGAGCAGAATACAGTACATAGTCTAGATAGAGGAGCAGAATACAGTACATAGTCTAGATAGAGGAGCAGAATACAGTACATAGTCTAGTTAGAGGAGCAGAATACAGTACATGGTATAGATAGAGGAGCAGAATACAGTACATAGTCTAGTTAGAGGAGCAGAATACAGTACATGGTATAGATAGAGGAGCAGAATACAGTACATAGTCTAGATAGAGGAGCAGAATACAGTACATAGTCTAGATAGAGGAGCAGAATACAGTACATAGTCTAGATAGAGGAGCAGACCAGGAGCAGAATACAGTACATAGTCTAGTTAGAGGAGCAGAATACAGTACATAGTCTAGATAGAGGAGCAGAATACAGTACATAGTCTAGATAGAGGAGCAGAATACAGTACATAGTCTAGATAGAGGAGCAGACCAGGAGCAGAATACAGTACATAGTCTAGTTAGAGGAGCAGAATACAGTACATAGTCTAGATAGAGGAGCAGACCAGGAGCAGAATACAGTACATAGTCTAGTTAGAGGAGCAGAATACAGTACATAGTCTAGTTAGAGGAGCAGAATACAGTACATAGTCTAGTTAGAGGAGCAGAATACAGTACATAGTCTAGTTAGAGGAGCAGAATACAGTACATAGTATAGATAGAGGAGCAGAATACAGTACATAGTCTAGATAGAGGAGCAGAATACAGTACATAGTCTAGTTAGAGGAGCAGAATACAGTACATAGTCTAGATAGAGGAGCAGACCAGGAGCAGAATACAGTACATAGTCTAGTTAGAGGAGCAGAATACAGTACATAGTCTAGATAGAGGAGCAGAATACAGTACATAGTCTAGATAGAGGAGCAGAATACAGTACATAGTCTAGTTAGAGGAGCAGAATACAGTACATAGTCTAGTTAGAGGAGCAGAATACAGTACATAGTCTAGATAGAGGAGCAGAATACAGTACATAGTCTAGATAGAGGAGCAGAATACAGTACATAGTCTAGTTAGAGGAGCAGAATACAGTACATAGTCTAGTTAGAGGAGCAGAATACAGTACATAGTCTAGTTAGAGGAGCAGAATACAGTACATAGTCTAGATAGAGGAGCAGAATACAGTACATAGTCTAGATAGAGGAGCAGAATACAGTACATAGTCTAGTTAGAGGAGCAGAATACAGTACATAGTCTAGTTAGAGGAGCAGAATATCCTGTCAGACAGCACCAGAGCAATGTGCTGTTATAAGCCCAGTTATTGGTCGGCCCAGTTATTAGTCAGCCCAGTCATTGGTCAGCACCAGCCAATAGTCAGCCCAGTTATTGGTCAGCCCAGTCATTGGTCAGCACCAGCCAATAGTCAGCCCAGTTATTGGTCGGCCCAGTCATTGGTCAGCCCAGTTATTGGTCAGCCCAGTTATTGGTCGGCCCAGTCATTAGTCAGCCCAGTCATTGGTCGGCCCAGTTATTGGTCGGCCCAGTCATTAGTCAGCCCAGTCATTGGTCGGCCCAGTTATTGGTCGGCCCAGTTATTGATCGGCCCATGCATTGGTCGGCCCAGTTATTGGTCAGCCCTGTCATTAGTCAGCCCAGTTATAGGTCAGCCCAGTTATAGGTCGGCCCAGTTATTGGTCAGCACCAGCCATTAGTCAGCCCAGTTATAGGTCAGCCCAGTTATAGGTCGGCCCAGTCATTGGTCGGCCCAGTCATTGGTCGGCCCAGTCATTGGTCGGCCCAGTCATTGGTCGGCCCAGTCATTGGTCGGCCCAGTCGTATGTCAGCCCAGTCATTGGTCAACAAATAACCGTTCTAAATGCAACTCCGAGTTAAAAACAGCCACTATTTGTATTTTTCAATCTCAACTCGGATTTAAAGCGCGCTTCCCATTCTCCATTCGTGTGCGTCGGCTGTAATGGGATCTTGAGGCAGTATAATTGGTTGAAACCTTAAAACGTTTTTCTTCAGTTCAATTATTAAGGCATGTCTTGCTTCAAAGTCACCTGGCCACTATCCACCCGTAGAAACGTAGAGGCAGTTATTATATAGAGACTTCTTCTTCGTGGTTTTAACCAGCATTTCCCTCTTGTTCTATTGGTTTTCATATCAACTTTCTTTCGTTGTCCAGAAGCCAAAGGCACAATCCTGGTCATATTAACAACCCATCCTGGTTATATTATCAACCCATCCTGGTCATATTATCATCCTGGTTATATTATCAACCCATCCTGGTCATATTATCATCCTGGTTATATTAACAACCCATCCTGGTCATATTATCATCCTGGTTATATTATCAACCCATCCTGGTCATATTATCATCCTGGTTATATTAACAACCCATCCTGGTCATATTATCCACCCATCCTGGTCATATTATCAACCCATCCTGGTCATAGTATCAACCCATCCTGGTCATATTATCAACCCATCCTGGTCATATTATCAACCCATCCTGGTTATATTATCAACCCATCCTGGTCATAGTATCAACCCATCCTGGTCATATTATCAACCCATCCTGGTCGTATCATCAACCCATCCTGGTCATATTAACAACCCAACCTGGTCATATTATCAACCCATCCTGGTCATATTAACAACCCGTCCTGGTCATATTAACAACCCGTCCTGGTCATATTAACAACCCATCCTTGTCATATTATCAACCCATCCTGGTTATATTATCAACCCATCCTGGTCATATTATCCACCCATCCTGGTCATATTATCAACCCATCCTGGTTATATTATCAACCCATCCTGGTCTGGTCATATTATCAACCCAACCTGGTCATATTAACAACCCGTCCTGGTCATATTAACAACCCATCCTGGTCATATTATCAACCCATCCTGGTCATATTATCAACCCATCCTGGTCATATTATCAACCCATCCTGGTCATATTAACAACCCATCCTGGTCATATTATCAACCCATCCTGGTCATATTATCAACCCATCCTGGTCATATTATCAACCCATCCTGGTCATATTATCAACCCAACCTGGTCATATTAACAACCCATCCTGGTCATATTATCAACCCATCCTGGTTATATTAACAACCCATCCTGGTCATATTATCAACCCAACCTGGTCATATTATCAACCCATCCTGGTCATATTATCAACCCAACCTGGTCATATTATCAACCCATCCTGGTCATATTAACAACCCATCCTGGTCATATTATCAACCCAACCTGGTCATATTATCAACCCATCCTGGTCATATTATCAACCCATCCTGGTCATATTAACAACCCATCCTGGTCATATTATCAACCCATCCTGGTCATATTATCAACCCATCCTGGTCATATTAACAACCCATCCTGGTCATATTATCAACCCATCCTGGTCATATTATCAACCCATCCTGGTTATAGTATCAACCCATCCTGGTCATATTATCAACCCATCCTGGTCATATTAACAACCCATCCTGGTTATAGTATCAACCCATCCTGGTCATATTATCAACCCATCCTGGTCATATTATCAACCCATCCTGGTTATAGTATCAACCCAACCTGGTCATATTATCAACCCATCCTGGTCATATTAACAACCCATCCTGGTCATATTATCAACCCATCCTGGTCATATTAACAACCCATCCTGGTTATATTATCAACCCATCCTGGTCTGGTCATATTATCAACCCATCCTGGTCATATTATCAACCCATCCTGGTTATATTATCAACCCAACCTGGTCATATTATCAACCCATCCTGGTCTGGTCATATTATCAACCCATCCTGGTTATATTATCAACCCAACCTGGTCATATTATCAACTCGTCCTGGTTATATTATCTACCCATCCTGGTCATATTAACAACCCATACTAGTTGTTGCTATTAGATCCATTCGTTTCTAATAGAGATTTTAATCTCGGTCACGTCTGGAATCTCTCTCGTTAGATGTGCTGGTTAGCACGATGTTTTCTCACTAATTGCATTTTGGAAAACGTTTGAAAATGACTTTTTTTCTTAGCTGCTTCATTACAGGAGTTGATTGTTCAATAGTAGACTATCGTCTTTTGACTGTTAGCCCATAATCATGGTATTGTTTCCTGTTCAATAGTAGACTACAGTCTTTTGACTGTTAGCCCATAATCATGGTATTGTTTCCTGTTCAATAGTAGACTACAGTCTTTTGACTGTTAGCTCATAATCATGGTATTGTTTCCTCTTTCCTTTTAAGCTCTTAGTGAAACATGGTTGTTCAGTCTACAGTATTTTCTGTTAGTCACTTATACATTTTACTGTTTGGAAAAAATGTATTGACTGGTTTAATGGGGGTCAGTTAGTTGGCATCCTCCCTAATCTATGTTATGGGTATGACACTCCAGGACACCATTGTCCTCATACTGCTTCTTCATGGGATCGTGTTGTTTTTAGGGGGGGAAACAGGCTGACAAGCTGCCCTTGACTTGTAGAAGATATGCGGCTTGAAGGACTATGTTGGAGAGTGACTCTCCGCCGGGCCCATATTCCCATTCAGGATTTCTTGTTTCTAGTTTTTTAATTATTATTATTTGTGTATTTGTTTTTGCTGTTTTTGCTGCGCTGTTAGCAGCTAGTAACCTAATCATTTGGCTGCCCTATTAGCAGCTAGTAACCTAAGCATTTGGCTGCCCTATTAGGAGCTAGTAACCTAAACATTTGACTGCCCTATTAGGAGCTAGTAACCTAAGCATTTGACTGCCCTATTAGGAGCTAGTAACCTAAGCATTTGGCTGCCTTATTAGGAGCTAGTAACCTAAACATTTGACTGCCCTATTAGCAGCTAGTAACCTAAACATTTGACTGCCCTATTAGGAGCTAGTAACCTAAGCATTTAGCTGCCCTATTAGGAGCTGGTAACCTAAACATTTGACTGCCCTATTAGGAGCTAGTAACCTAAACATTTGACTGCCCTATTAGCAGCTAGTAACCTAAACATTTGACTGCCCTATTAGCAGCTAGTAACCTAAACATTTGACTGCCCTATTAGCAGCTAGTAATCTAAGCATTTGACTGCCCTATTAGGAGCTAGTAACCGAAGCATTTGACTCCCCTATTAGGAACTAGTAATCTAAGCATTTGACTCCCCTATTAGGAACTAGTAATCTAAGCATTTGACTGCCCTATTAGCAGCTAGTAATCTAAGCATTTGACTGCCCTATTAGACGCTAGTAACACAAGCGTTTGGCTCCACCAGCTCAGTCTCTCATATCTCCCATTTACTTTCTCTCTGTATCGACTCAGTTTTCCAGAATCCCCGGAGGACATGCCGGGCTACCCTCTGTTCATCTCCATCGGTGAATGGCTGGACTCCATCAAGATGAGCCAATACAAGCACCAATTCCTGGCTGCAGGGTTCACCACCCTGGACTCTGTCTCCACCATGAGGATAGAGTGAGTAGATCAGGAGATACCAGCTGCTTCTCAAATGGCAGTCTATTCCACATATTCTGACCAAAGATTATTTATTTAGTATATATAATTTGAATCTACTGTGTATTATTGAGTTCAACTTATTTATTTTAAATCTATTTTTACAATATAAAGCACCCACATACAAACGAACCTTACCAACATCCACAACATCACCCCTGCCCAGACCCTCACCAACACCCACAACATCACCCTGCCCAGACCCTCACCAACATCACCCTGCCCAGACCCTCACCAACATCCACAACATCACCCCTACCCAGACACTCACCAACATCCACAACATCACCCTGCCCAGACCCTCACCAACATCCACAACATCACCCTGCCCAGACCCTCACCAACATCCACAACATCACCCTGCCCAGACCCTCACCAACATCCACAACATCACCCTGCCCAGCCCCTCACCAACATCCACAACATCACCCTGCCCAGACCCTCACCAACATCCACAACATCACCCTGCCCAGACCCTCACCAACATCCACAACATCACCCTGCCCAGACCCTCACCAACATCCACAACATCACCCTGCCCAGCCCCTCACCAACATCCACAACATCACCCTGCCCAGACCCTCACCAACATCCACAACATCACCCTGCCCAGACCCTCACCAACATCACCCTGCCCAGACCCTCACCAACACCCACAACATCACCCTGCCCAGACCCTCACCAACATCCACAACATCACCCTGCCCAGACCCTCACCAACATCCACAACATCACCCTGCCCAGACCCTCACCAACATCATCCTGCCCAGACCCTCACCAACATCCACAACATCACCCTGCCCCTCACCAACATCCACAACATCACCCTGCCCAGACCCTCACCAACATCCACAACATCACCCTGCCCCTCACCAACATCCACAACATCACCCTAACCAGACCCTCACCAACATCCACAACATCACCCTAACCAGACCCTCACCAACATCCACAACATCACCCTGCCCAGACCCTCACCAACATCCACAACATCACCCTGCCCAGACCCTCACCAACATCACCCTGCCCAGACCCTCACCAACATCCACAACATCACCCTGCCCAAACCCTCACCAACATCCACAACATCACCCTGCCCAGACCCTCACCAACATCACCCTGCCCAGACCCTCACCAACATCACCCTGCCCAGACCCTCACCAACATCCACAACATCACCCTGCCCAGACCCTCACCAACATCCACAACATCACCCTGCCCAGACCCTCACCAACATCCACAACATCACCCTGCCCTGACCCTCACCAACATCCAAAACATCACCCGGCCCAGACCCTCACCAACATCCACAACATCACCCTGCCCAGACCCTCACCAACATCCACAACATCACCCTGCCCAGACCCTCACCAACATCCACAACATCACCCTGCCCTGACCCTCACCAACATCCAAAACATCACCCGGCCCAGACCCTCACCAACATCACCCTGCCCAGACCCTCACCAACATCCACAACATCACCCTGCCCAGACCCTCACCAACATCCACAACATCACCCTGCCCAGACCCTCACCAACATCCACAACATCACCCTGCCCAGCCCCTCACCAACATCCACAACATCACCCTGCCCAGACCCTCACCAACATCCACAACATCACCCTGCCCAGACCCTCACCAACATCACCCTGCCCAGACCCTCACCAACACCCACAACATCACCCTGCCCAGACCCTCACCAACATCCACAACATCACCCTGCCCAGACCCTCACCAACATCCACAACATCACCCTGCCCAGACCCTCACCAACATCATCCTGCCCAGACCCTCACCAACATCCACAACATCACCCTGCCCCTCACCAACATCCACAACATCACCCTGCCCAGACCCTCACCAACATCCACAACATCACCCTGCCCCTCACCAACATCCACAACATCACCCTAACCAGACCCTCACCAACATCCACAACATCACCCTGCCCAGACCCTCACCAACATCCACAACATCACCCTGCCCAGACCCTCACCAACATCACCCTGCCCAGACCCTCACCAACATCCACAACATCACCCTGCCCAAACCCTCACCAACATCCACAACATCACCCTGCCCAGACCCTCACCAACATCACCCTGCCCAGACCCTCACCAACATCACCCTGCCCAGACCCTCACCAACATCCACAACATCACCCTGCCCAGACCCTCACCAACATCCACAACATCACCCTGCCCAGACCCTCACCAACATCCACAACATCACCCTGCCCTGACCCTCACCAACATCCAAAACATCACCCGGCCCAGACTCTCACCAACATCCACAACATCACCCTGCCCAGACCCTCACCAACATCCACAACATCACCCTGCCCAGACCCTCACCAACACCCACAACATCACCCTGCCCAGACCCTCACCAACATCCACAACATCACCCTGCCCAGACCCTCACCAACATCCACAACATCACCCTGCCCAGACCCTCACCAACATCCACAACATCACCCTGCCCAGACCCTCACCAACATCCACATCACCCTGCCCAGACCCTCACCAACATCCACAACATCACCCTGCCCAGACCCTCACCAACATCCACAACATCACCCTGCCCAGACCCTCACCAACATCCACAACATCACCCTGCCCAGACCCTCACCAACATCCACAACATCACCCTGCCCAGACCCTCACCAACATCACCCTGCCCAGACCCTCACCAACATCCACAACATCACCCTGCCCAGACCCTCACCAACATCACCCTGCCCAGACCCTCACCAACATCCAAAACATCACCCTGCCCAGACCCTCACCAACATCACCCTGCCCAGACCCTCACCAACATCCACAACATCACCCTGCCCAGACCCTCACCAACATCCACAACATCACCCTGCCCAGACCCTCACCAACATCCACAACATCACCCTGCCCAGACCCTCACCAACATCACCCTGCCCAGACCCTCACCAACATCCAAAACATCACCCTGCCCAGACCCTCACCAACATCACCCTGCCCAGACCCTCACCAACATCATCCTGCCCAGACCCTCACCAACAGCCACAACATCACCCTGCCCAGACCCTCACCAACATCCACAACATCACCCTGCCCAGACCCTCACCAACATCACCCTGCCCAGACCCTCACCAACATCCACAACATCACCCTGCCCAGACCCTCACCAACATCAACAACATCACCCTGCCCAGACCCTCACCAACATCACCCTGCCCAGACCCTCACCAACATCCACAACATCACCCTGCCCAGACCCTCACCAACATCCACAACATCACCCTGCCCAGACCCTCAGACCCTCACCAACATCCACAACATCACCCTGCCCAGACCCTCACCAACATCACCCTGCCCAGACCCTCACCAACATCACCCTGCCCAGACCCTCCACAACATCACCCTGCCCAGACCCTCACCAACATCCACAACATCACCCTGCCCAGACCCTCACCAACATCCACAACATCACCCTGCCCAGACCCTCACCAACATCACCCTGCCCAGACCCTCACCAACATCCACAACATCACCCTGCCCAGACCCTCACCAACATCCACAACATCACCCTGCCCAGACCCTCAGACCCTCACCAACATCCACAACATCACCCTGCCCAGACCCTCACCAACATCACCCTGCCCAGACCCTCACCAACATCACCCTGCCCAGACCCTCCACAACATCACCCTGCCCAGACCCTCACCAACATCCACAACATCACCCTGCCCAGACCCTCACCAACATCCACAACATCACCCTGCCGAGACCCTCACCAACATCCACAACATCACCCTGCCCAGACCCTCACCAACATCCACAACATCACCCTGCCCAGACCCTCACCAACATCCACAACATCACCCTGCCCTGACCCTCACCAACATCCACAACATCACCCTGCCCAGACCCTCACCAACATCACCCTGCCCAGACCCTCACCAACATCCACAACATCACCCTGCCCAGACCATCACCAACATCCACAACATCACCCTGCCCAAACCCTCACCAACATCCACAACATCACCCTGCCCAGACCCTCACCAACATCCACAACATCACCCTGCCCAGACCCTCACCAACATCCACAACATCACCCTGCCCAGACCCTCACCAACATCCACAACATCACCCTGCCCAGACCCTCACCAACATCCACAACATCACCCTGCCCAGACCCTCAGCCCCTCACCAACATCCACAACATCACCCTGCCCAGACCCTCACCAACATCCACAACATCACCCTGCCCAGACCCTCACCAACATCCACAACATCACCCTGCCCAGACCCTCACCAACATCCACAACATCTCCCTGCCCAGACCCTCACCAACATCACCCTGCCCAGACCCTCACCAACATCTACAACATCACCCTGCCCAGACCCTCACCAACATCCACAACATCACCCTGCCCAGACCCTCACCAGCATCCACAACATCACCCTGCCCAGACCCTCAGACCCTCACCAACATCCACAACATCACCCTGCCCAGACCCTCACCAATATCCACAACATCACCCTGCCCAGACCCTCACCAGCATCCACAACATCACCCTGCCCAGACCCTCACCAACATCACCCTGCCCAGACCCTCACCAACATCTACAACATCACCCTGCCCAGACCCTCACCAACATCACCCTGCCCAGACCCTCACCAACATCCACAACATCACCCTGCCCAGACCCTCAGACCCTCACCAACATCCACAACATCACCCTGCCCCTCACCAACATCCACAACATCACCCTGCCCAGACCCTAGTGTCTGTATCTCCTCTAAACAGTTAACCTAACTCATATAGTGTCTGTATCTCCTCTAAACAGTTAACCTAACTCATATAGTGTCTGTACCTCCTCTAAACAGTTAACCTAACTCATATAGTGTCTGTATCTCCTCTAAACAGTTAACCTAACTCATATAGTGTATGTATCTCCTCTGAACAGTTAACCTAACTCATATAGTGTATGTATCTCCTCTGAACAGTTAACCTAACTCATATAGTGTATGTATCTCCTCTGAACAGTTAACCTAACTCATATAGTGTCTGTACCTCCTCTAAACAGTTAACCTAACTCATATAGTGTCTGTATCTCCTCTAAACAGTTAACCTAACTCATATAGTGTCTGTATCTCCTCTAAACAGTTAACCTAACTCATATAGTGTCTGTATCTCCTCTAAACAGTTAACCTAACTCATATAGTGTATGTATCTCCTCTGAACAGATAACCTAACTCATATAGTGTCTGTATCTCCTCTAAACAGTTAACCTAACTCATATAGTGTCTGTATCCCCTCTAAACAGTTAACCTAACTCATATAGTGTCTGTATCCCCTCTAAACAGATAACCTAACTCATATAGTGTCTGTATCTCCTCTAAACAGTTAACCTAACTCATATAGTGTCTGTATCTCCTCTGAACAGTTAACCTAACTCATATAGTGTGTGTATCTCCTCTAAACAGTTAACCTAACTCATATAGTGTCTGTACCTCCTCTAAACAGTTAACCTAACTCATATAGTGTCTGTACCTCCTCTAAACAGTTAACCTAACTCATATAGTGTCTGTATCTCCTCTGAACAGTTAACCTAACTCATATAGTGTATCTCCTCTGAACAGTTAACCTAACTCATATAGTGTCTGTATCTCCTCTAAACAGTTAACCTAACTCATATAGTGTGTGTATCTCCTCTAAACAGTTAACCTAACTCATATAGTGTGTGTATCCCCTCTAAACAGTTAACCTAACTCATATAGTGTCTGTATCTCCTCTGAACAGTTAACCTAACTCATATAGTGTCTGTATCTCCTCTAAACAGTTAACCTAACTCATATAGTGTCTGTATCTCCTCTAAACAGTTAACCTAACTCATATAGTGTCTGTATCTCCTCTGAACAGTTAACCTAACTCATATAGTGTCTGTACCTCCTCTAAACAGTTAACCTAACTCATATAGTGTGTGCATCTCCTCTAAACAGTTAACCTAACTCATATAGTGTCTGTATCTCCTCTAAACAGTTAACCTAACTCATATAGTGTCTGTATCTCCTCTAAACAGTTAACCTAACTAATATAGTGTCTGTATCTCCTCTAAACAGTTAACCTAACTCATATAGTGTCTGTATCTCCTCTAAACAGTTAACCTAACTCATATAGTGTCTGTACCTCCTCTAAACAGTTAACCTAACTCATATAGTGTCTGTATCTCCTCTAAACAGTTAACCTAACTCATATAGTGTGTGCATCTCCTCTAAACAGTTAACCTAACTCATATAGTGTCTGTATCTCTTGTCCTCAGGGACATCAGGCGTATCGGCGTGTCTCTGATTGGTCATCAGAGGAGGATAGTGAGCAGCATTCAGAGTCTCCGTCTACAGGTCCTCACCGTCCAACACAACGGCTTCCACAACTAAACCAACCCCCAAAACGTCTGCACAGACAGACAGGCCTGGGTGTGTTCATTCGGCACCAAACGGAAGAAAAAACAAACTGAAACAGAGAACGATTTTCCTGAACTCGTTCAATAAGAAACGCTTGTTTCTAAAAAAAAAAAAAATCTAGATATTCTCTCGGTAGACTGGTTGAACTGTTACCCATGGACTACAATGGTTTACCAAGAAGGCATCTTATCCTTGATCCAGAAGACCGGGGATGGAAGTAGTTTCAGCCCACGTCCTAAACAGCACCCTATTCCCTTATGGTGCACCGTTTAGGACAGACACATTCAGTATGAAGCACATGGAGAGACAAGTGTACTGATGGGTCTTCCTCTAATCAAGTGGACGGAGACGGATTGAAACAGGACTCTCAGTTTAGAGACCACTATTTTTTGAACAAAATGGGATGATAAAATATGTGTTTTATTTCAGATGTTTTGTTTCCTTGTTCATTTATTGAGCAGCAGATTCTGACCAACTGAAAGATAAAGGACATTGTGGAGGAGATTCTGATCAACTGGAAGAGAAAGGACATTGTGGAGGAGATTCTGATCAACTGGAAGAGAAAGGACATTGTGGAGGAGATTCTGATCAACTGGAAGAGAAAGGACATTGTGGAGGAGATTCTGATCAACTGGAAGATAAAGGACATTGTGGAGGAGATTCTGATCAACTGGAAGAGAAAGGACATTGTGGAGGAGATTCTGACCCACTGGAAGATAAAGGACAATGTGGAGGAGATTCTGATCAACTGGAAGATAAAGGACATTGTGGAGGAGATTCTGACCAACTGGAAGATAAAGGACATTGTGGAGGAGATTCTGATCAACTGGAAGAGAAAGGACATTGTGGAGGAGATTCTGACCAACTGGAAGATAAAGGACAACGTGGAGGAGATTCTGATCAACTGGAAGATAAAGGACAATGTGGATGAGATTTTGGAGCAAAGAGAAGACAAATGAATGACATCTGATTTTATAAATGTATAGTCCATCATCAACCATAATATATGAAGTATTTGTGCAAAAGACATGTTCTGTGAAAAAGCCTTGTTCAGTTTGATTAGACATCCTTGTTCAGTTTGATTAGACATCCTTGTTTAGTTTGATTAGACATCCTTGTTCAGTTTGATTAGACATCCTTGTTTAGTTTGATTAGACATCCTTGTTTAGTTTGATTAGACATCCTTGTTCAGTTTGATTATACATCCTTGTTCAGTTTGATTAGACATCCTTGTTCAGTTTGATTATACATCCATGTTCAGTTTGATTAGACATCCTTGTTCAGTTTGATTATACATCCTTGTTCAGTTTGATTATACATCCTTGTTTGATTAGACATCCTTGTTCAGTTTGATTATACATCCTTGGTCAGTTTGATTAGACATCCTTGTTCAGTTTGATTAGACATCCTTGTTCAGTTTGATTAGACATCCTTGTTCAGTTTGATTATACATCCTTGTTTGATTAGACATCCTTGTTCAGTTTGATTAGACATCCTTGTTTAGTTTGATTATACATCCATGTTCAGTTTGATTAGACATCCTTGTTCAGTTTGATTAGACATCCTTGTTCAGTTTGATTATACATCCATGTTCAGTTTGATTAGACATCCTTGTTCAGTTTGATTAGACATCCTTGTTCATTTTGATTAGACATCCTTGTTCAGTTTGATTATACATCCTTGTTCAGTTTGATTATACATCCTTGTTCAGTTTGATTAGACATCCTTGTTCAGTTTGATTATACATCCATGTTCAGTTTGATTAGACATCCTTGTTCAGTTTGATTATACATCCATGTTCAGTTTGATTATATATCCTTGTTCAGTTTGATTATACATCCTTGTTTGATTAGACATCCTTGTTCAGTTTGATTAGACATCCTTGTTTAGTTCGATTATACATCCATGTTCAGTTTGATTAGACATCCTTGTTCAGTTTGATTATACATCCTTGGTCAGTTTGATTAGACATCCTTGTTCAGTTTGATTAGACATCCTTGTTCAGTTTGATTATACATCCATGTTCAGTTTGATTAGACATCCTTGTTCAGTTTGATTATACATCCATGTTCAGTTTGATTATACATCCTTGTTCAGTTTGATTATACATCCTTGTTTGATTAGACATCCTTGTTCGGTTTGATTAGACATCCTTGTTAGTTTGATTATACATCCATGTTCAGTTTGATTAGACATCCTTGTTCAGTTTGATTATACATCCTTGGTCAGTTTGATTAGACATCCTTGTTCAGTTTGATTAGACATCCTTGTTCAGTTTGATTAGACATCCTTGTTCAGTTTGATTATACATCCTTGTTCAGTTTGATTCGACATCCTTGTTCAGTTTGATTAGACATCCTTGTTCAGTTTGATTAGACATCCTTGTTCAGTTTGATTAGACATCCTTGTTCAGTTTGATTAGACATCCTTGTTCAGTTTGATTATACATCCTTGTTCAGTTTGATTAGACATCCTTGTTCAGTTTGATTAGACATCCTTGTTCAGTTTGATTAGACATCCTTGTTTAGTTTGATTAGACATCCTTGTTCAGTTTGATTAGACATCCTTGTTCAGTTTGATTAGACATCCTTGTTCAGTTTGATTAGACATCCTTGTTTAGTTTGATTAGACATCCTTGTTTAGTTTGATTATACATCCATGTTCAGTTTGATTAGACATCCTTGTTCAGTTTGATTATACATCCTTGTTCAGTTTGATTAGTCATCCTTGTTCAGTTTGATTAGACATCCTTGCTCAGTTTGATTATACATCCTTGTTTAGTTTGATTAGACATCCTTGTTCAGTTTGATTAGACATCCTTGTTTAGTTTGATTAGACATCCTTGTTCAGTTTGATTAGACATCCTTGTTCAGTTTGATTATACATCCTTGTTCAGCTTGATTAGACATCCTTGTTCAGTTTGATTAGACATCCTTGTTTAGTTTGATTAATCATCCTTGTTCAGTTTGATTAGACATCCTTGTTCAGTTTGATTAGACATCCTTGTTCAGTTTGATTAGACATCCTTGTTCAGTTTGATTAGACATCCTTGTTTAGTTTGATTAGTCATCCTTGTTCAGTTTGATTAGACATCCTTGTTCAGTTTGATTAGACATCCTTGTTCAGTTTGATTAGACATCCTTGTTCAGTTTGATTAGACATCCTTGTTCAGTTTGATTAGACATCCTTGTTCAGTTTGATTAGACATCCTTGTTCAGTTTGATTAGACATCCTTGTTTAGTTTTCATCCACAATCTATATCTTTACTCAGCAATATTCAGTCTCCTTAGCTGACTGACTGACAGTCTGTTGCTTTGTCACTCATTGCCATGCCTTGTTTGGTTTAACAAGGACAGAGTAGTCAAGGGCACCAACAGATCTGGGACCAGGCTACAGTCTCCTCACTTATAGAACAAGGAGAAGAGAGCAACTCAACTCCACAACCAATCACAAACCGAAAACAACCTCAGACATGGACCATAAGAACAGATCTGGGACCAGGCATGAACCATAAGAACAGATCTGGGACCAGGCATGAACCATAAGAACAGATCTGGGACCAGGCATGAACCATAAGAACAGATCTGGGACCAGGCATGAACCATAAGAACAGACTCTGTTTCTGGAGACACCCTCCTGGAGGTTTACACTCCGACCCTGTTCCTGGAGAGAGACCCTCCTGTAGGTTTTAACTCTGACCCTGTTCCTGGAGAGAGACCCTCCTGGAGGTTTTAACTCTGACCCTGCTCCTGGAGAGAGACCCTCCTGGAGGTTTTAACTCTGACCCTGTTCCTGGAGAGAGACCCTCCTGGAGGTTTTAACTCCAACCCTGTTCCTGGAGAGATACCCTCCTGTAGGTTTTTACTCCAACCCTGCTCCTGGAGAGAGACCCTCCTGGAGTTTTTAACTCCAACCCTGTTCCTGGAGAGATACCCTCCTGTAGGTTTTTACTCCAACCCTGTTCCTGGAGAGAAACCCTCCTGTAGGTTTTAACTCCAACCCTGTTCCCGGAGATACCCTCCTGTAGGTTTTAACTCCAACCCTGTTCCTGCAGAGAGACCTTCCTGGAGGTTTTAACTCCAACCCTGTTCCTGGAGAGACACCCTCCTGTAGGTTTACACTCCAACCCTGTTCCTGGAGAAATACCCTCCTGTAGAGTGTAAACCTCCAGGAGGGTATCTCTCCAGGAACAGGGTTGAAACGAAATCCTTCTGGACGGTAGCTCTCCAGGAACAGGGTTGGAGAACCCTGAATATTCTATATTTTCTGTCCTGTTGTTCTGGGATGGGGTACTAATGTAGGTTAATGTATTGCGGACCAAGGGCCTTTGGAAAGCATGATGGAACCATGGTAGGAAATGTAACACATCAATATTCACACTGACAGGTTAAATAGACTCAGACAACACATCATTATACACACTGACAGGTTAAATAGACTCAGACAGCTACAACACGTCAATATTCACACTGACAGGTTAAATAGACTCAGACACCACATCAATATACACACTGACAGGTTAAATAGACAGATACATCACATCAATATACACACTGACAGGTTAAATAGACAGATACATCACATCAATATACACACTGACAGGTTAAATAGACAGATACAACACATCAATATACACACTGACAGGTTAAATAGACTCAGACATCACATCAATATACACACTGACAGGTTAAATAGACAGATACATCACATCAATATACACACTGACAGGTTAAATAGACTCAGACAGATACATCACATCAATATACACACTGACAGGTTAAATAGACTCAGACAACACATCAATATACACACTGACAGGTTAAATAGACAGATACATCACATCAATATTCACACTGACAGGTTAAATAGACTCAGACATCACATCAATATACACACTGACAGGTTAAATAGACTCAGACAGATACAACACATCAATATACACACTGACAGGTTAAATAGACTCAGACAACACATCAATATACACACTGACAGGTTAAATAGACTCAGACATCACATCAATATACACACTGACAGGTTAAATAGACAGATACATCACATCAATATACACACTGACAGGTTAAATAGACTCAGACAACACATCAATATACACACTGACAGGTTAAATAGACTCAGACAACACATCAATATACACACTGACAGGTTAAATAGACAGATACATCACATCAATATACACACTGACAGGTTAAATAGACAGATACAACACATCAATATACACACTGACAGGTTAAATAGACAGATACATCACATCAATATACACACTGACAGGTTAAATAGACAGATACATCACATCAATATACACACTGACAGGTTAAATAGACTCAGACATCACATCAATATACACACTGACAGGTTAAATAGACTCAGACATCACATCAATATACACACTGACAGGTTAAATAGACAGATACATCACATCATTATACACACTGACAGGTTAAATAGACAGATACATCACATCAATATACACACTGACAGGTTAAATAGACAGATACATCACATCAATGTACACACTGACAGGTTAAATAGACAGATACAACACATCAATATACACACTGGCAGGTTAAATAGACAGATACATCACATCAATATACACACTGACAGGTTAAATAGACTCAGACATCACATCAATATACACACTGACAGGTTAAATAGACTCAGACAGATACATCACATCAATATACACACTGACAGGTTAAATAGACTCAGACAGATACATCACATCAATATACACACTGACAGGTTAAATAGACTCAGACATCACATCAATATACACACTGACAGGTTAAATAGACAGAGACATCACATCAATATACACACTGACAGGTTAAATAGACTCAGACAGATACAACACATCAATATACACACTGACAGGTTAAATAGACTCAGACATCACATCAATATACACACTGACAGGTTAAATAGACAGATACATCACATCAATATACACACTGACAGGTTAAATAGACTCAGACAACACATCAATATACACACTGACAGGTTAAATAGACAGATACATCACATCAATATACACACTGACAGGTTAAATAGACAGATACATCACATCAATATACACACTGACAGGTTAAATAGACAGATACATCACATCAATATACACACTGACAGGTTAAATAGACTCAGACATCACATCATTATACACACTGACAGGTTAAATAGACTCAGACAGATACAACACATCAATATACACACTGACAGGTTAAATAGACTCAGACATCACATCAATATACACACTGACAGGTTAAATAGACTCAGACAACACATCAATATACACACTGACAGGTTAAATAGACTCAGACAGATACAACACATCAATATACACACTGACAGGTTAAATAGACAGATACTACACATCAATATACACACTGACAGGTTAAATAGACAGATACATCACATCAATATACACACTGACAGGTTAAATAGACAGATACATCACATCAATATACACACTGACAGGTTAAATAGACAGATACATCACATCAATATACACACTGACAGGTTAAATAGACAGATACAACACATCAATATACACACTGACAGGTTAAATAGACTCAGACAGATACAACACATCAATATACACACTGACAGGTTAAATAGACAGATACATCACATCAATATACACACTGACAGGTTAAATAGACAGATACATCACATCAATATACACACTGACAGGTTAAATAGACTCAGACAGATACAACACATCAATATACACACTGACAGGTTAAATAGACAGATACATCACATCAATATACACACTGACAGGTTAAATAGACAGATACAACACATCAATATACACACTGACAGGTTAAATAGACTCAGACACCACATCAATATACACACTGACAGGTTAAATAGACTCAGACATCACATCAATATACACACTGGCAGGTTAAATAGACTCAGACAACACAACATTATACACACTGACAGGTTAAATAGACAGATACAACACATCAATATACACACTGACAGGTTAAATAGACAGATACAACACATCAATATACACACTGACAGGTTAAATAGACTCAGACATCACATCAATATACACACTGACAGGTTAAATAGACTCAGACAGATACAACACATCAATATACACACTGACAGGTTAAATAGACAGATACATCACATCAATATACACACTGACAGGTTAAATAGACTCAGACAGATACAACACATCAATATACACACTGACAGGTTAAATAGACAGATACTACACATCAATATACACACTGACAGGTTAAATAGACAGATACATCACATCAATATACACACTGACAGGTTAAATAGACAGATACATCACATCAATATACACACTGACAGGTTAAATAGACTCAGACATCACATCAATATACACACTGACAGGTTAAATAGACAGATACAACACATCAATATACACACTGACAGGTTAAATAGACAGATACATCACATCAATATACACACTGACAGGTTAAATAGACAGATACATCACATCAATATACACACTGACAGGTTAAATAGACTCAGACATCACATCAATATACACACTGACAGGTTAAATAGACAGATACAACACATCAATATACACACTGACAGGTTAAATAGACTCAGACAGATACAACACATCAATATACACACTGACAGGTTAAATAGACTCAGACATCACATCAATATACACACTGACAGGTTAAATAGACAGATACATCACATCAATATACACACTGACAGGTTAAATAGACTCAGACATCACATCAATATACACACTGACAGGTTAAATAGACAGATACAACACATCAATATACACACTGACAGGTTAAATAGACTCAGACATCACATCAATATACACACTGACAGGTTAAATAGACAGATACATCACATCAATATACACACTGACAGGTTAAATAGACAGATACATCACATCAATATACACACTGACAGGTTAAATAGACAGATACAACACATCAATATACACACTGACAGGTTAAATAGACTCAGACATCACATCAATATACACACTGACAGGTTAAATAGACTCAGACATCACATCAATATACACACTGACAGGTTAAATAGACAGATACATCACATCAATATACACACTGACAGGTTAAATAGACAGATACAACACATCAATATACACACTGACAGGTTAAATAGACTCAGACAACACATCAATATACACACTGACAGGTTAAATAGACAGATACATCACATCAATATACACACTGACAGGTTAAATAGACAGATACATCACATCAATATACACACTGACAGGTTAAATAGACAGATACAACACATCAATATACACACTGACAGGTTAAATAGACAGATACATCACATCAATATACACACTGACAGGTTAAATAGACTCAGACATCACATCAATATACACACTGACAGGTTAAATAGACAGATACATCACATCATTATACACACTGACAGGTTAAATAGACAGATACATCACATCAATATACACACTGACAGGTTAAATAGACAGATACAACACATCAATATACACACTGACAGGTTAAATAGACAGATACATCACATCAATATACACACTGACAGGTTAAATAGACTCAGACATCACATCAATATACACACTGACAGGTTAAATAGACAGAGACATCACATCAATATACACACTGACAGGTTAAATAGACTCAGACAGATACAACACATCAATATACACACTGACAGGTTAAATAGACTCAGACATCACATCAATATACACACTGACAGGTTAAATAGACAGATACATCACATCAATATACACACTGACAGGTTAAATAGACTCAGACAGATACAACACATCAATATACACACTGACAGGTTAAATAGACTCAGACATCACATCAATATACACACTGACAGGTTAAATAGACAGATACATCACATCAATATACACACTGACAGGTTAAATAGACTCAGACAGATACAACACATCAATATACACACTGACAGGTTAAATAGACTCAGACACCACATCAATATACACACTGACAGGTTAAATAGACTCAGACATCACATCAATATACACACTGGCAGGTTAAATAGACTCAGACAACACAACATTATACACACTGACAGGTTAAATAGACAGATACAACACATCAATATACACACTGACAGGTTAAATAGACAGATACAACACATCAATATACACACTGACAGGTTAAATAGACTCAGACATCACATCAATATACACACTGACAGGTTAAATAGACTCAGACAGATACATCACATCAATATACACACTGACAGGTTAAATAGACTCAGACAACACATCAATATACACACTGACAGGTTAAATAGACAGATACTACACATCAATATACACACTGGCAGGTTAAATAGACAGATACAACACATCAATATACACACTGACAGGTTAAATAGACAGATACATCACATCAATATACACACTGACAGGTTAAATAGACTCAGACAGATACAACACATCAATATACACACTGACAGGTTAAATAGACTCAGACAGATACAACACATCAATATACACACTGACAGGTTAAATAGACAGATACAACACATGAGTAGGGTGATCTCGCCCTCCCACACAAGCACACACACACATACACACACCAATCATCGTCCTCATTCATCCCCATCACTGGAGAGATCCCCACATATTGTCCTGACATTGAGAGCTCTCATGGGGTGGATCTGTGCAACAGATGCTCAGGACGTTTTTGCGGGGGCGACACCACTTCCTCCCTCCTGCCCCAGCAATGCACTCTGGGATCTGTAGTAGTATACATGTACACATTATGAATGCTTCCCCCCCCTCCTCCTTACAATTTTCAAATGTATTTTTGTATAATTTATTAAGGGACATTACGCCCTTAACTGGTGATCAATAAAAGCCTTGTTGGCTGGGTGTTTGTAAAACAAAATGTAGGCTCTGATGGGGATGATGTAAAATAGTATTGCCATCATTTTGACTCAACTATTAAAATATTCTTCCTATTGGTGTGATTTAGTGATTTTATGGTAAGAAGTGGTAAAATCATAATTGGTTGTAATGCCCATGATGTCCAGCGGATTTGTGCACTTGAGCCAGATACAAAAAGTCTAGCTACGTCGTGTCCGTCGTCCAGACAACGCCGTGTAAACTCCCAGTGCTTTCTGAGGACCAAAACACACTGGCATGTTGTGACAAGAGAAATGACTGAAAACATCAACATGTCATCGGGCTGACTGGTTATGACTGAGTTTCGAAAACGAAACGTTTGATATTTGAAGAAAACAAAAAGTTAGAAGAATCGTACATAAAGATCTCTTACAGGTAAAGAGAATATACATTACACATATGCTGCCGTAAGAAGATAGCTAACGTTTGCTAGCTAGCTATCGTTGCTATCAATGAGATTATAGGCACCTTGAGTACATCCCATTAAACCCAGTTTAGTCAACTCAAAGCTGGTCAAGCTACGTTTTGGTAAACTAGGTCCAAGGATGAAGGTTTACTAAAATAGCTAGCTGGTCACGCTGCTAACTATCTAACCAGATGGCTAGCTAACGTCAGTTTGCTAATTTATTAACAGCTAGCTAGCCTAACATGTTACGCTAACTAGCTAGCTAGCTACATCAGACAGGGTATCAACTCCATTCTCTTTCGTTGTTGCTGGCGCATTAGCTATGAATCAAAAGGAGACCCTCAACTACCCTAAATGTGAAGAAAGAAACATATTGCTACGTGTGGCGCTTGCTGTAGCTATTGAAATGCTAAGTTAGCCAGTCAGCTAGCTAGTGGCTAAACCCTCTTCTTCTTCGTGGGAATTTCCGGCAGACTAGACGCTGTGTTGGGTATTGCTGCCTTTCGCAGGTCAGAGTGCGGATTGAACATTTTGGTTAAAAAAAAAAAAAAGGGGGCATGCGAAAATCATAAATTGCATCACCATCTAA
This sequence comes from Salvelinus fontinalis, assembly GCF_029448725.1. Lineage (NCBI taxonomy): Eukaryota > Metazoa > Chordata > Actinopteri > Salmoniformes > Salmonidae > Salvelinus > Salvelinus fontinalis. Next base: position 91,883 of record NW_026600469.1, read on the forward strand.
CCCTGCACCAGTTGAGGCTGCTGCGGGGAGAACTGCTCATTATAATGGATGGAATGGAGTGTAATAGATGGAATGGTATGTAACCCATGAAAACCATGTTTCTGATACCATTCCATTTACTCCATTCCAGCCATTCTAAAGAACCGTTCTCCCCTCAGCAGACTCCACTGCCCTACACCTATACACTGCCCCCCCCCCCCCAAAACCCCACCACCTCATCCCACTACGTTGTCCCTAAATGATCCTACACCAGGCTGTCGGCCCCCCACCACCTCATCCCACTACGTTGTCCCTAAATGATCCTACACCAGGCTGTCGGCCCCCCACCACCTCATCCCACTACGTTGTCCCTAAATGATCCTACACCAGGCTGTCGGCCCCCACCACCTCATCCCACTACGTTGTCCCTAAATGATCCTACACCAGGCTGTCGGCCCCCCACCACCTCATCCCACTACATTGTCCCTAAATGATCCTACACCAGGCTGTCGGCCCCCACCACCTCATCCCACTACGTTGTCCCTAAATGACCCTACACCAGGCTGTCGGCCCCCACCACCTCATCCCACTACTCTGTCCCTAAATGATCCTACACCAGGCTGTCGGCCCCCACCACCTCATCCCACTACGTTGTCCCTAAATGATCCTACACCAGGCCTACACAAAACTCTCCCACCTACCGGTCCACAATCATCCCTGGTAGGATTCTCAGGGAAAACGCTGGAAGTCTCTACCACACCTGTTGCCGCAGGTAGGCCCACTTCATCCTGGTCTGACTCAACTTCAGAGCACTGCCCACCAGCTCCGTTTCCAGATCCTCAAGGTTCTTAAGAGAGCATGTAGGCATGTAGAAGTACGTTAGCTTGGTTTGCGTTCGGTAGACGAAGGTCTTATGCCTTCGCGTCATCGCACTTCCGTCTTCCAGCCAAGCAGACAGAGCTAAGCTCTCTTACCATGCTATGTGGATGTCTGTGTGATACATACCTGGGGGGCGTATTCATTATGCCGATTCTGTTGCTAAACCTTTCTTAAACGGAAGCTAAATCAGATGTTATTGGTCACATACACATATTTAGAAGATGTTATTGGTCCATACACATATTTAACAGATGTTATTGGTCCATACACATATTTAAGAGATGTTATTGGTCCATACACATATTTAACAGATGTTATTGGTCCATATTTAACAGATGTTATTGGTCCATACACATATTTAACAGATGTTATTGGTCCATACACATATTTAACAGATGTTATTGGTCCATACACATATTTAACAGATGTTATTGGTCCATATTTAACAGATGTTATTGGTCCATACACATATTTAACAGATGTTATTGGTCCATACACATATTTAACAGATGTTATTGGTCCATACACATATTTAACAGATGTTATTGGTCCATACACATATTTATCAGATGTTATTGGTCCATATTTAACAGATGTTATTGGTCACATATTTAACAGATGTTATTGGTCCATACACATATTTAACAGATGTTATTGGTCCATACACATATTAAACAGATGTTATTGGTCCATACACATATTTAACAGATGTTATTGGTCCATATTTAACAGATGTTATTGGTCCATATTTAACAGATGTTATTGGTTCATATTTAACAGATGTTATTGGTCCATATTTAACAGATGTTATTGGTTCATACACATATTTAACAGATGTTATTGGTCCATACACATATTTAACAGATGTTATTGGTCCATATTTAACAGATGTTATTGGTTCATACACATATTTAACAGATGTTATTGGTTCATATTTAACAGATGTTATTGGTCCATATTTATCAGATGTTATTGGTCCATATTTAACAGATGTTATTGGTCCATACACATATTTAACAGATGTTATTGGTCCATATTTAACAGATGTTATTGGTCCATACACATATTTAACAGATGTTATTGGTCCATATTTAACAGATGTTATTGGTCCATACACATATTTAACAGATGTTATTGGTCCATACACATATTTAACAGATGTTATTGGTCCATATTTAACAGATGTTATTGGTCCATACACATATTTAACAGATGTTATTGGTCCATACACATATTTAACAGATGTTATTGGTTCATACACATATTTAACAGATGTTATTGGTTCATATTTAACAGATGTTATTGGTCCATATTTATCAGATGTTATTGGTCACATATTTAACAGATGTTATTGGTCCATATTTATCAGATGTTATTGGTCACATATTTAACAGATGTTATTGGTCCATACACATATTTAACAGATGTTATTGGTTCATACACATATTTAACAGATGTTATTGGTTCATATTTAACAGATGTTATTGGTCCATATTTATCAGATGTTATTGGTCACATATTTAACAGATGTTATTGGTCCATACACATATTTAACAGATGTTATTGGTCCATATTTAACAGATGTTATTGGTCCATACACATATTTAACAGATGTTATTGGTCCAGACACATATTTAACAGATGTTATTGGTCGCATATTTAACAGATGTTATTGGTCACATATTTAACAGATGTTATTGGTCCATATTTAACAGATGTTATTGGTCCATACACATATTTAACAGATGTTATTGGTTCATATTTATCAGATGTTATTGGTCCATATTTAGCAGATGTTATTGGTCCATACACATATTTAACAGATGTTATTGGTTCATATTTATCAGATGTTATTGGTCCATACACATATTTAACAGATGTTATTGGTCCATATTTAACAGATGTTATTGGTCCATACACATATTTAACAGATGTTATTGGTCACATATTTAACAGATGTTATTGGTCCATACACATATTTAACAGATGTTATTGGTCCATATTTATCAGATGTTATTGGTCCATACACATATTTATCAGATGTTATTGGTCCATATTTAACAGATGTTATTGGTCCATACACATATTTAACAGATGTTATTGGTCCATATTTATCAGATGTTATTGGTCCATACACATATTTAACAGATGTTATTGGTCCATACACATATTTATCAGATGTTATTGGTCCATATTTACCAGATGTTATTGGTTCATATTTAACAGATGTTATTGGTCCATATTTATCAGATCTTATTGGTCCATATTTATCAGATGTTATTGGTCCATATTTAACAGATGTTATTGGTCCATACACATATTTAACAGATGTTATTGGTCCATATTTAACAGATGTTATTGGTCCATATTTAACAGATGTTATTGGTCCATACACATATTTAACAGATGTTATTGGTCCATACACATATTTATCAGATGTTATTGGTCCATATTTACCAGATGTTATTGGTCCATATTTAACAGATGTTATTGGTCCATACACATATTTAACAGATGTTATTGGTCCATATTTAACAGATGTTATTGGTCCATATTTAACAGATGTTATTGGTCCATATTTACCAGATGTTATTGGTCCATATTTAACAGATGTTATTGGTCCATATTTAACAGATGTTATTGGTCCATATTTAACAGATGTTATTGGTCACATACACATATTTAACAGATGTTATTGGTCCGTACACATATTTAACAGATTTTATTGGTCCATACACATATTTAACAGATGTTATTGGTCCATACACATATTTAACAGATGTTATTGGTCCGTACACATATTTAACAGATGTTATTGGTCCATACACATATTTAACAGATGTTATTGGTCCATACACATATTTAGAAGATGTTATTGGTCCATATTTAACAGATGTTATTGGTCCATACACATATTTAGAAGATGTTATTGCCAGTGTAGTGAAATGGTTGTGTTCCTAGCTCCAGCAGTGTAGTAATATCTAACAATACACACTAATCTAAAAGGTAAAAGAATGGAATATAGAAGGTTAGGACAAACAATGTCGGAGTCCTACCTGAATTTGTCCAATAGAAACTCGCTTTGCAACTGTTTGGACTAATGATTAGGCCCTACACCCCGGGTTGTTTGGACTAATGATTAGGCCCTACACCCCGGGTTGTTTGGACTAATGATTAGGCCCTACGCCACGGGTTGTTTGGACTAATGATTAGGCCCGACACCCCGGGTTGTAGACTAATGATTAGGCCCTACACCCCGGGTTGTAGACGAATGATTAGGCCCGACACCCCGGGTTGTAGACTAATGATTAGGCCTTACACCCCGGGTTGTAGACTAATGATTAGGCCCGACACCCCGGGTTGTTTGGACTAATGATTAGGCCCGACACCCCTGGTTGTTTGGACTAATGATTAGGCCCGACACCCCGGGTTGTTTGGACTAATGAGTAGGCCCTACACCCCGGGTTGTTTGGACTAATGATTAGGCCCGACACCCCGGGTTGTAGACTAATGATCAGGTCCGACACCCCGGGTTGTTTGGACTAATGATTAGGCCCTACACCCCGGGTTGTGGACTAATGATTAGGCCCGACACCCCGGGTTGTTTGGACTAATGATTAGGCCCGACACCCCGGGTTGTTTGGACTAATGATTAGGCCCGACACCCCGGGTTGTAGACTAATGATTAGGCCCGACACCCCGGGTTGTAGACTAATGATTAGGCCCGACACCCCGGGTTGTAGACGAATGATCAGGCCCGACACCCCGGGTTGTAGACGAATGATTAGGCCCTACACCCCGGGTTGTTTGGACTAATGATTAGGCCCGACACCCCGGGTTGTTTGGACTAATAATTAGGCCCGACACCCCGGGTTGTAGACGAATGATCAGGCCCGACACCCCGGGTTGTAGACTAATGATTAGGCCCGACACCCCAGGTCATTTGGACTAATGATCAGGCCCGACACCCCAAGTCATTTGGACTAATGATTTGGCCCGACACCCCGGGTTGTAGACTAATGATTAGGCCTGACACCCCGGGTTGTTTGGACTAACGATTAGGCCCGACACCCCGGGTTGTTTGGACTAATGATTAGGCCCGACACCCCGGGTTGTTTGGACTAATGATCAGGCCCGACACCCCAGGTCATTTGGACTAATGATCAGGCCAGACACCCCAGGTCATTTGGACTAATGATTAGGCCCGACACCCCAGGTCATTTGGACTAATGATCAGGCACGACACCCCAGGTCATTTGGACTAATGATTAGGCCCTACACCCCGGGTTGTAGACTAATGATTAGGCCCGACACCCCTGGTTGTTTGGACTAATGATTAGGCCCGACACCCCGGGTCATTTGGACTAATGATTACGCCCTACACCCCGGGTTGTAGACTAATGATTAGGCCCTGCACCCCGGGTTGTTTGGACTAATGATTAGGCCCGACACCCCGGGTTGTTTGGACTAATGATTAGGCCCGACACCCCGGCTTGTTTGGACTAATGATTAGGCCCTACGCCACGGGTTGTTTGGACTAACGATTAGGCCCGACACCCCGGGTTGTTTGGACTAATGATTAGGCCCTACACCCCGGGTTGTAGACTAATGATCAGGCCTGACACCCTGGGTTGTAGACTAATGATTAGGCCCTACGCCACGGGTTGTAGACTAATGATCAGGCCCTACACCCCGGGTTGTAGACTAATGATCAGGCCCGACACCCCGGGTTGTTTGGACTAATCATTAGGCCCGACACCCCGGGTTGTTTGGACTAATGATTAGGCCCTACACCCCGGGTTGTTTGGACTAATGATTAGGCCCGACACCCCGGGTTGTAGACTAACGATTAGGCCCTACGCCACGGGTTGTAGACTAACGATTAGGCCCGACACCCCGGGTTGTAGACGAATGATTAGGCCCGACACCCCGGGTTGTAGACTAATGATTAGGCCCGACACCCCGGGTTGTTTGGACTAATGATTAGGCCCGACACCCCAGATCATTTGGACTAATGATTAGGCCCTACACCCCGGGTTGTAGACTAATGATTAGGCCCTACACCCCGGGTTGTAGACTAATGATTAGGCCCGACACCCCAGGTTGTAGACTAATGATTAGGCCCTACACCCCGGGTTGTAGACTAACGATTAGGCCCGACACCCCGTGTTGTTTGGACTAATGATTAGGCCCTACACCCCGGGTTGTTTGGACTAATGATTAGGCCCGACACCCCGGGTTGTTTGGACTAACGATTAGGCCCGACACCCCAGGTTGTAGACTAATGATTAGGCCCGACACCCCGTGTTGTTTGGACTAAAGATTAGGCCCGACACCCCGGGTTGTAGACTAATGATTAGGCCCGACACCCCAGGTTGTAGACTAAAGATTAGGCCCGACACCCTAGGTTGTAGACTAAAGATTAGGCCCGACACCCCATGTTGTAGACTAATGATTAGGCCCGACACCCCGTGTTGTTTGGACTAATGATTAGGCCCTACACCCCGGGTTGTTTGGACTAATGATTAGGACCGACACCCCGGGTTGTTTGGACTAACGATTAGGCCCGACACCCCAGGTTGTAGACTAATGATTAGGCCCGACACCCTGTGTTGTTTGGACTAATGATTAGGCCCGACACCCCGGGTTGTAGACTAATGATTAGGCCCGACACCCCGGGTTGTAGACTAACGATTAGGCCCTACGCCACGGGTTGTAGACTAACGATTAGGCCCGACACCCCGGGTTGTAGACGAATGATTAGGCCCGACACCCCGGGTTGTAGACTAATGATTAGGCCCGACACCCCGGGTTGTTTGGACTAATGATTAGGCCCGACACCCCAGATCATTTGGACTAATGATTAGGCCCTACACCCCGGGTTGTAGACTAATGATTAGGCCCTACACCCCGGGTTGTAGACTAATGATTAGGCCCGACACCCCAGGTTGTAGACTAATGATTAGGCCCTACACCCCGGGTTGTAGACTAACGATTAGGCCCGACACCCCGTGTTGTTTGGACTAATGATTAGGCCCTACACCCCGGGTTGTTTGGACTAATGATTAGGCCCGACACCCCGGGTTGTTTGGACTAACGATTAGGCCCGACACCCCAGGTTGTAGACTAATGATTAGGCCCGACACCCCGTGTTGTTTGGACTAAAGATTAGGCCCGACACCCCGGGTTGTAGACTAATGATTAGGCCCGACACCCCAGGTTGTAGACTAAAGATTAGGCCCGACACCCTAGGTTGTAGACTAAAGATTAGGCCCGACACCCCAGGTTGTAGACTAATGATTAGGCCCGACACCCCGTGTTGTTTGGACTAATGATTAGGCCCTACACCCCGGGTTGTTTGGACTAATGATTAGGCCCGACACCCCGGGTTGTTTGGACTAACGATTAGGCCCGACACCCCAGGTTGTAGACTAATGATTAGGCCCGACACCCTGTGTTGTTTGGACTAATGATTAGGCCCGACACCCCGGGTTGTAGACTAACGATTAGTCCCGACACCCCGGGTTTGCAGTGCACATTCAGTTGTCACACGTTTATTGCTGTGTGACGGGCTTAGCTACTATAATACAGTATCTTTTTTTCTTCAACAGAGACCCCCGGGAATAAGACGGAACAACAATGGGTCTGTTTGATAAACTAGCTGGCTGGCTGGGCCTGAAGAAGAAGCAAGTCAACGTTCTGTGTCTGGGATTGGACAACAGCGGTAAGACCACGATCATCAACCAACTCAAACCATCCAATGTAAGTTCTACACTAGTAGCCTGGGATCAATTAGGTCTACTTACTTCATGGGCCTCTAGATGAGAATGAGTTAGTGGTTTCGCTGTGATATAGTACGGCCACTTAAAGATACGGCTTGTAAAAGTCACATGTATACATACAGGTGTAAACAAATGAAGACACTTTAGGATTAGAGTAAGTCAGTACAGTTACTGGTTTTCAGAGGATACGGATTCCATGTCCTCCTGAAGAGGGATGGTGGAGAAAGGAACAAGGAGACACCGCTGGGAGAGAGGTAGAGAAGAGGAGATGGAGAGAGAGATGGAGAGAGAGAGAGGAGGGAGAGAGAGAGGAGGAGATGGAGAGAGAGAGAGAGAGAGAGGAGGAGATGGAGAGAGAGAGAGGAGGAAATGGAGGAGATGGAGAGAGAGAGAGAGAGAGAGAGAGGAGGATGAGATGGAGGGACAGAGGAGGAGATGGCGAGAGGGAGAGAGGGAGAAAGAGAGAGAGAAAGAGAGAGAGAAAGAGAGAGAGAGAGAGAGAGAGAGAGAGAGAGAGAGAAAAAGAGAGAGAGGAGGAGATCGAGGATCTGTAATGTGTTGAAGTGTTGCTACAGGAAGTGAGGTCATGGATGGAGGATCTGTAATGTGTAGAATAGAGAAGTGTTGCTACAGGAAGTGAGGTCATGGATGGAGGATCTGTAATGTGTAGAATAGAGAAGTGTTGCTACAGGAAGTGAGGTCATGGATGGAGGATCTGTAATGTGTTGAATAGAGAAGTGTTGCTACAGGAAGTGAGGTCATGGATGGAGGATCGGTAATGTGTTGAATAGAGAAGTGTTGCTACAGGAAGTGAGGTCATGGATGGAGGATCGGTAAGAGGCCATACAACAAAGACCCGAACACACAACTTTCAATTCTTTATTGAACGTTGATTCACATTTGCTGTCCTCCTCCTCTTGTTAATTAGTTGAACTTGTCTTCCTGAAGCCTGAAGACAGTTTCAAATGTCCTTCTCTACTGTTGTGTTACAAAGGTGCAGGTGGTGGACCAATTAACAGAATCACCTGGATGAATGAAGGTCAACAGAATGACGATGCCTCGGCCCTAACTGCATGAGGAGTCGCCCAATAGTCATCTTCTAGTCCCTAAATTGTTAGCATGTTTATCCACCCCTGTAGGTCATCTATCCCTGATATCCTTCAACCCTGGTCTTCTTCTCTCTCTCTCTCTCTCTGCATCAACCACTTCCTGTCCACTCCAAACGTCTTGGAGGTCTTCTGTCCCTGATATCCTTCAACCCTGGTCTTCTTCTTCTCTCTCTGCATCAACCATTTCCTGTCCACTCCAAGCGTCTTGGGGGTTATCTATCCCTGATATCCCTCAACCCTGGTCTTCTTCTCTCTCTGCATCAACCACTTCCTGTCCACTCCAAGCGTCTTGGGGGTCATCTATCCCTCAACCCTGGTCTTCTTCTCTCTCTGCATCAACCACTTCCTGTCCACTCTAAGCGTCTCGGAGACAGTCCAGAGGTTTCTAGTTGTTCCTGATGGTCTCTGATCTTGGTAAAGGCCCCATGACTCGATGCAGAGCAGAGGTTTCTAGTTGTTCCTGATGGTCTCTGATCTTGGTAAAGGCCCCATGACTCGATGCAGAGCAGAGGTTTCTAGTTGTTCCTGATGGTCTCTGATCTTGGTAAAGGCACCATGGCTCGATGCAGTCCAGAGGTTTCTAGTTATTCCTGATGGTCTCTGATCTTGGTAAAGGCCCCATGACTCGATGCAGAGCAGAGGTTTCTAGTTGTTCCTGATGGTCTCTGATCTTGGTAAAAGCCCCATGACTCGATGCAGAGCAGAGGTTTCTAGTTGTTCCTGATGGTCTCTGATCTTGGTAAAGGCCCCATGGCTCGATGCAGTCCAGAGGTTTCTAGTTGTTCCCGATGATCTCTGATCTTGGTAAAGGCCCCATGGCTCGATGCAGAGGTTTCTAGTTGTTCCTGATGGTCTCTGATCTTGGTAAAGGCCCCATGGCTCGATGCAGAGCAGAGGTTTCTAGTTGTTCCTGATGGTCTCTGATCTTGGTAAAGGCCCCATGGCTCGATGCAGAGCAGAGGTTTCTAGTTGTTCCTGATGGTCTCTGATCTTGGTATAGGCGCCATGGCTCGATGCAGAGCAGAGGTTTCTAGTTGTTCCTGATGGTCTCTGATCTTGGTAAAGGCCGCATGACTCGATGCAGAGCAGAGGTTTCTAGTTGTTCCTGATGGTCTCTGATCTTGGTAAAGGCCCCATGGCTCGATGCAGAGCAGAGGTTTCTAGTTGTTCCTGATGGTCTCTGATCTTGGTAAAGGCCCCATGGCTCGATGCAGAGCAGAGGTTTCTAGTTGTTCCTGATGGTCTCTGATCTTGGTAAAAGCACCATTTCTCGATGCAGAGCAGAGGTTTCTAGTTGTTCCTGATGGTCTCTGATCTTGGTAAAGGCCCCATGACTCGATGCAGAGCAGAGGTTTCTAGTTGTTCCTGATGGTCTCTGATCTTGGTAAAGGCCCCATGGCTCGATGCAGAGGTTTCTAGTTGTTCCTGATGGTCTCTGATCTTGGTAAAGGCACCATGGCTCGATGCAGAGCAGAGGTTTCTAGTTGTTCCTGATGGTCTCTGATCTTGGTAAAGGCCCCATGGCTCGATGCAGAGCAGAGGTTTCTAGTTGTTCCTGATGGTCTCTGATCTTGGTAAAGACCCCATGGCTCGATGCAGAGGTTTCTAGTTGTTCCTGATGGTCTCTGATCTTGGTAAAAGCCCCATGGCTCGATGCAGAGCAGAGGTTTCTAGTTGTTCCTGATGGTCTCTGATCTTGGTAAAGGTCCCATGGCTCGATGCAGAGCAGAGGTTTCTAGTTGTTCCTGATGGTCTCTGATCTTGGTAAAGGCCCCATGACTCGATGCAGAGGTTTCTAGTTGTTCCTGATGGTCTCTGATCTTGGTAAAGGCCCCATGGCTCGATGCAGAGCAGAGGTTTCTAGTTCTTCCTGATGGTCTCTGATCTTGGTAAAGGTCCCATGGCTCGATGCAGAGCAGAGGTTTCTAGTTGTTCCTGATGGTCTCTGATCTTGGTAAAGGCCCCATGGCTCGATGCAGAGCAGAGGTTTCTAGTTGTTCCTGATGGTCTCTGATCTTGGTAAAGGCCCCATGGCTCGATGCAGAGCAGAGGTTTCTAGTTGTTCCTGATGGTGTCTGATCTTGGTAAAAGCCCCATGGCTCGATCCAGAGCAGAGGTTTCTAGTTGTTCCTGATGGTCTCTGATCTTGGTAAAGGCCCCATGACTCGATGCAGAGCAGAGGTTTCTAGTTGTTCCTGATGGTCTCTGATCTTGGTAAAAGCCCCATGGCTCGATGCAGAGGTTTCTAGTTGTTCCTGATGGTCTCTGATCTTGGTAAAGGCCCCATGGCTCGATGCAGAGCAGAGGTTTCTAGTTGTTCCTGATGGTCTCTGATCTCTGTAAAGGCACCATGGCTCGATGCAGAGCAGAGGTTTCTAGTTGTTCCTGATGGTCTCTGATCTTGGTAAAAGCCCCATGGCTCGATGCAGAGCAGAGATTTCTAGTTGTTCCTGATGGTCTCGATCTTGGTAAAGGCCCCATGGCTCGATGCAGAGCAGAGGTTTCTGGTTGTTCCTGATGGTCTCTGATCTTGGTAAAGGCCCCATGGCTCGATGCAGAGCAGAGGTTTCTAGTTGTTCCTGATGGTCTCTGATCTTGGTAAAGGCCCCATGGCTCGATGCAGAGCAGAGGTTTCTAGTTGTTCCTGATGGTCTCTGATCTTGGTAAAGGCCCCATGGCTCGATGCAGAGCAGAGGTTTCTAGTTGTTCCTGATGGTCTCTGATCTTGGTATAGGCGCCATGGCTCGATGCAGAGCAGAGGTTTCTAGTTGTTCCTGATGGTCTCTGATCTTGGTAAAGGCCGCATGACTCGATGCAGAGCAGAGGTTTCTAGTTGTTCCTGATGGTCTCTGATCTTGGTAAAGGCCCCATGGCTCGATGCAGAGCAGAGGTTTCTAGTTGTTCCTGATGGTCTCTGATCTTGGTAAAGGCCCCATGGCTCGATGCAGAGCAGAGGTTTCTAGTTGTTCCTGATGGTCTCTGATCTTGGTAAAAGCACCATTTCTCGATGCAGAGCAGAGGTTTCTAGTTGTTCCTGATGGTCTCTGATCTTGGTAAAGGCCCCATGACTCGATGCAGAGCAGAGGTTTCTAGTTGTTCCTGATGGTCTCTGATCTTGGTAAAGGCCCCATGGCTCGATGCAGAGGTTTCTAGTTGTTCCTGATGGTCTCTGATCTTGGTAAAGGCACCATGGCTCGATGCAGAGCAGAGGTTTCTAGTTGTTCCTGATGGTCTCTGATCTTGGTAAAGGCCCCATGGCTCGATGCAGAGCAGAGGTTTCTAGTTGTTCCTGATGGTCTCTGATCTTGGTAAAGACCCCATGGCTCGATGCAGAGGTTTCTAGTTGTTCCTGATGGTCTCTGATCTTGGTAAAAGCCCCATGGCTCGATGCAGAGCAGAGGTTTCTAGTTGTTCCTGATGGTCTCTGATCTTGGTAAAGGTCCCATGGCTCGATGCAGAGCAGAGGTTTCTAGTTGTTCCTGATGGTCTCTGATCTTGGTAAAGGCCCCATGACTCGATGCAGAGGTTTCTAGTTGTTCCTGATGGTCTCTGATCTTGGTAAAGGCCCCATGGCTCGATGCAGAGCAGAGGTTTCTAGTTCTTCCTGATGGTCTCTGATCTTGGTAAAGGTCCCATGGCTCGATGCAGAGCAGAGGTTTCTAGTTGTTCCTGATGGTCTCTGATCTTGGTAAAGGCCCCATGGCTCGATGCAGAGCAGAGGTTTCTAGTTGTTCCTGATGGTCTCTGATCTTGGTAAAGGCCCCATGGCTCGATGCAGAGCAGAGGTTTCTAGTTGTTCCTGATGGTGTCTGATCTTGGTAAAAGCCCCATGGCTCGATCCAGAGCAGAGGTTTCTAGTTGTTCCTGATGGTCTCTGATCTTGGTAAAGGCCCCATGACTCGATGCAGAGCAGAGGTTTCTAGTTGTTCCTGATGGTCTCTGATCTTGGTAAAAGCCCCATGGCTCGATGCAGAGGTTTCTAGTTGTTCCTGATGGTCTCTGATCTTGGTAAAGGCCCCATGGCTCGATGCAGAGCAGAGGTTTCTAGTTGTTCCTGATGGTCTCTGATCTCTGTAAAGGCACCATGGCTCGATGCAGAGCAGAGGTTTCTAGTTGTTCCTGATGGTCTCTGATCTTGGTAAAAGCCCCATGGCTCGATGCAGAGCAGAGATTTCTAGTTGTTCCTGATGGTCTCGATCTTGGTAAAGGCCCCATGGCTCGATGCAGAGCAGAGGTTTCTGGTTGTTCCTGATGGTCTCTGATCTTGGTAAAGGCCCCATGGCTCGATGCAGAGCAGAGGTTTCTAGTTGTTCCTGATGGTCTCTGATCTTGGTAAAGGCCCCATGGCTCGATGCAGAGCAGAGGTTTCTAGTTGTTCCTGATGGTCTCTGATCTTGGTAAAGGCCCCATGGCTCGATGCAGAGCAGAGGTTTCTAGTTGTTCCTGATGGTCTCTGATCTTGGTAAAGGCACCATGGCTCGATGCAGAGCAGAGGTTTCTGGTTGTTCCTGATGGTCTCTGATCTTGGTAAAGGCCCCATGGCTCGATGCAGAGCAGAGGTTTCTAGTTGTTCCTGATGGTCTCGATCTTGGTAAAGGCCCCATGGCTCGATGCAGAGCAGAGGTTTCTGGTTGTTCCTGATGGTCTCTGATCTTGGTAAAGGCCCCATGGCTCGATGCAGAGCAGAGGTTTCTAGTTGTTCCTGATGGTCTCTGATCTTGGTAAAGGCCCCATGGCTCGATGCAGAGCAGAGGTTTCTAGTTGTTCCTGATGGTCTCTGATCTTGGTAAAGGCCCCATGACTCGATGCAGAGGTTTCTAGTTGTTCCTGATGGTCTCTGGTCTTGGTAAAGGCCGCATGACTCGATGCAGAGCAGAGGTTTCTAGTTGTTCCTGATGGTCTCTGATCTTGGTAAAGGCCCCATGGCTCGATGCAGAGCAGAGGTTTCTAGTTGTTCCTGATGGTCTCTGATCTTGGTAAAGGCCCCATGACTCGATGCAGAGCAGAGGTTTCTAGTTGTTCCTGATGGTCTCTGATCTTGGTAAAGGCCCCATGGCTCGATGCAGAGCAGAGGTTTCTAGTTGTTCCTGATGGTCTCTGATCTTGGTAAAGGCCCCATGGCTCGATGCAGAGCAGAGGTTTCTAGTTGTTCCTGATGGTCTCTGATCTTGGTAAAGGCCCCATGGCTCGATGCAGAGCAGAGGTTTCTAGTTGTTCCTGATGGTCTCTGATCTTGGTAAAGGCCCCATGACTCGATGCAGAGGTTTCTAGTTGTTCCTGATGGTCTCTGGTCTTGGTAAAGGCCGCATGACTCGATGCAGAGCAGAGGTTTCTAGTTGTTCCTGATGGTCTCTGATCTTGGTAAAGGCCCCATGGCTCGATGCAGAGCAGAGGTTTCTAGTTGTTCCTGATGGTCTCTGATCTTGGTAAAGGCCCCATGACTCGATGCAGAGCAGAGGTTTCTAGTTGTTCCTGATGGTCTCTGATCTTGGTAAAGGCCCCATGGCTCGATGCAGAGCAGAGGTTTCTAGTTGTTCCTGATGGTCTCTGATCTTGGTAAAGGCCCCATGGCTCGATGCAGAGCAGAGGTTTCTAGTTGTTCCTGATGGTCTCTGATCTTGGTAAAGGCCCCATGGCTCGATGCAGAGCAGAGGTTTCTAGTTGTTCCTGATGGTCTCTGATCTTGGTAAAGGCACCATGGCTCGATGCAGAGCTGCAGTTTTTACATCTGAACCAAAAAAAAATATATGTAACAATGAAAGGTTAATTTAACAATAAAATAAGACATTTATTTAATAATTCATGAAATCTATTATCTTGTTGTAGGTCACTAAATGATGTTGCCGCTTTAGAAATTGGCCACTGGTGGGAACTTACACATAATTGTCAATTACCTAATAATACTTAATACTTAAACGTAGTGGTTTAGTGTACAATCAGCCGTGGATAGAACGACCAGATGAATTAATAGAAACATTAAGTGGCCTTAATCAGTACGGTTAGCCTAATCTGTTCCTGTGTAGTTAACCATTACTAATCTGTTCCTGTGTAGTTAACCATTACTAATCTGTTCCTGTGTAATTAACCAATACTAATGTATTCCTGTGTAATTAACCAATACTAATGTATTCCTGTGTAATTAACCAATACTATTGTATTCCTGTGTAATTAACCAATACTAATATATTCCTGTGTAATTAACCAATACTATTGTATTCCTGTGTAATTAACCACTACTAATGTATTCCTGTGTAATTAACCATTACTAATGTATTCCTGTGTCATGCAGGCCCAGACACAAGACATCGTCCCGACCATTGGCTTCAGCATCGAGAAGTTCAAGACATCAAGGTGATCAATGAGACAATACTGGATGACTGATGGTCAAATGTTCTGAACTAAACCTTGAAGGTTTTTGGGGAACGTTGTCTGAACGTTGTCTGAGCAGTATCACTACTACTACTATTACATATTATATTATATATATATATATACCTTGAAGGTTGTTGGGGAACGTTGTCTGAACAGTATCACTACTACTACTATTACATATTATATTTCCAATATAGTGCACTACTTTTCTCTCCAGTCTATATTCTCCTCTTCTCTCCAGTCTATATTCTCCTCTTCTCTCCAGTCTTCTATATTCTCCTTTTCTCTCCAGTCTATATTCTCCTCTTCTCTCCAGTCTATATTCTCCTCTTCTCTCCAGTCTATATTCTCCTCTTCTCTCCAGTCTATATTCTCCTCTTCTCTCCAGTCTTCTATATTCTCCTCTTCTCTCCAGTCTTCTATATTCTCCTCTTCTCTCCAGTCTATATTCTCCTCTTCTCTCCAGTCTATATTCTCCTCTTCTCTCCAGTCTTCTATATTCTCCTTTTCTCTCCAGTCTATATTCTCCTCTTCTCTCCAGTCTATATTCTCCTCTTCTCTCCAGTCTATATTCTCCTCTTCTCTCCAGTCTATATTCTCCTCTTCTCTCCAGTCTATATTCTCCTCTTCTCTCCAGTCTATATTCTCCTCTTCTCTCCAGTCTTCTATATTCTCCTCTTCTCTCCAGTCTATATTCTCCTCTTCTCTCCAGTCTATATTCTCCTCTTCTCTCCAGTCTTCTATATTCTCCTCTTCTCTCCAGTCTATATTCCCCTCTTCTCTCCAGTCTATATTCTCCTCTTCTCTCCAGTCTATATTCTCCTCTTCTCTCCAGTCTATATTCTCCTCTTCTCTCCAGTCTATATTCTCCTCTTCTCTCCAGTCTATATTCTCCTCTTCTCTCCAGTCTATATTCTCCTCTTCTCTCCAGTCTATATTCTCCTCTTCTCTCCAGTCTATATTCTCCTCTTCTCTCCAGTCTATATTCTCCTCTTCTCTCCAGTCTATATTCTCCTCTTCTCTCCAGTCTATATTCTCCTCTTCTCTCCAGTCTATATTCTCCTCTTCTCTCCAGTCTATATTCTCCTCTTCTCTCCAGTCTATATTCCCCTCTTCTTTCCAGTCTTCTATATTCTCCTCTTCTTTCCAGTCTATATTCTCCTCTTCAGTCTATATTCTCCTCTTCTCTCCAGTCTTCTAAAACCTCCCCTTCTCTCCAGTCTATATTCTCCTCTTCTCTACAGTCTTCTATATTCTCCTCTTCTCTCCAGTCTATATTCTCCTCTTCTCTCCAGTCTATATTCCCCTCTTCTCTCCAGTCTTCTATATTCTCCTCTTCTCTCCAGTCTATATTCCCCTCTTCTCTCTAGTCTATATTCTCCTCTTCTCTCCAGTCTTCTATATTCTCCTCTTCTCTCCAGTCTATATTCTCCTCTTCTCTCCAGTCTTCTATATTCTCCTCTTCTCTCCAGTCTATATTCTCCTCTTCTCTCTAGTCTATATTCTCCTCTTCTCTCCAGTCTTCTATATTCTCCTCTTCTCTCCAGTCTTCTAAAACCTCCTCTTCTCTCCAGTCTATATTCTCCTCTTCTCTACAGTCTTCTATATTCTCCTCTTCTCTCCAGTCTATATTCTCCTCTTCTCTCCAGTCTATATTCTCCTCTTCTCTCCAGTCTTCTAAAACCTCCTCTTCTCTCCAGTCTCTCCTTCACAGTGTTCGACATGTCTGGCCAAGGGAGATACAGAAACCTCTGGGAACATTACTACAAGTGAGTTCAGACACACACACACACACACACGCACACACACACACACACACACACACACACACACACACACACACACACACACACACACACACACACACACACACACACACACACACACACACACACACACACACACACACACACACACACACACACACGGTAGGTAGGTAGTGCTGCCAGTGAATCATGTTGACCCCCCCCTCTCCCTCCCCAGGGAGGGTCAAGCCATAATCTTTGTGGTGGACAGTGGAGACAAGTTGAGGATGGTGGTCGCTAAAGACGAACTGGACACGCTCCTCAACCACCCAGGTGAATCCTCCTCATTATACGCTCCTCAACCACCCAGGTGAATCATCCTCATTATACGCTCCTCAACCACCCAGGTGAATCCTCCTCATTATACGCTCCTCAACCACCCAGGTGAATCCTCCTCATTATACGCTCCTCAACCACCCAGGTGAATCATCCTCCTCATTATACGCTCCTCAACCACCCAGGTGAATCATCCTCATTATACGCTCCTCAACCACCCAGGTGAATCCTCCTCATTATACGCTCCTCAACCACCCAGGTGAATCATCCTCCTCATTACACGCTCCTCAACCACCCAGGTGAATCATCCTCCTCATTACACGCTCCTCAACCACCCAGGTGAATCATCCTCATTACACGCTCCTCAACCACCCAGGTGAATCATCCTCCTCATTATACGCTCCTCAACCACCCAGGTGAATCATCCTCATTATACGCTCCTCAACCACCCAGGTGAATCATCCTCATTACACGCTCCTCAACCACCCAGGTGAATCATCCTCATTATACGCTCCTCAACCACCCAGGTGAATCATCCTCCTCATTATACGCTCCTCAACCACCCAGGTGAATCATCCTCATTACACGCTCCTCAACCACCCAGGTGAATCATCCTCATTATACACTCCTCAACCACCCAGGTGAATCATCCTCATTACACGCTCCTCAACCACCCAGGTGAATCATCCTCATTACACGCTCCTCAACCACCCAGGTGAATCATCCTCCTCATTTAACACTCCTCAACCACCCAGGTGAATCATCCTCCTCATTATACACTCCTCAACCACCCAGGTGAATCATCCTCCTCATTATACACTCCTCAACCACCCAGGTGAATCATCCTCATTATACGCTCCTCAACCACCCAGGTGAATCATCCTCATTATACGCTCCTCAACCACCCAGGTGAATCATCCTCATTACACGCTCCTCAATCACCCAGGTGAATCATCCTCCTCATTACACGCTCCTCAACCACCCAGGTGAATCATCCTCATTACACGCTCCTCAACCACCCAGGTGAATCATCCTCATTATACGCTCCTGAACCACCCAGGTGAATCATCCTCATTATACGCTCCTCAACCACCCAGGTGAATCATCCTCATTACACGCTCCTCAACCACCCAGGTGAATCATCCTCATTATACGCTCCTCAACCACCCAGGTGAATCATCCTCCTCATTATATGCTCCTCAACCACCCAGGTGAATCATCCTCATTACACGCTCCTCAACCACCCAGGTGAATCATCCTCCTCATTATACTCTCCTCAACCACCCAGGTGAATCATCCTCCTCATTATACGCTCCTCAACCACCCAGGTGAATCATCCTCCTCATTACACACTCCTCAACCACCCAGGTGAATCATCCTCATTATACGCTCCTCAACCACCCAGGTGAATCATCCTCCTCATTATACGCTCCTCAACCACCCAGGTGAATCATCCTCATTATACGCTCCTCAACCACCCAGGTGAATCATCATCCTCATTATACGCTCCTCAACCACCCAGGTGAATCATCCTCCTCATTATACGCTCCTCAACCACCCAGGTGAATCATCCTCCTCATTACACGCTCCTCAACCACCCAGGTGAATCATCCTCATTACACGCTCCTCAACCACCCAGGTGAATCATCCTCATTATACGCTCCTGAACCACCCAGGTGAATCATCCTCATTATACGCTCCTCAACCACCCAGGTGAATCATCCTCATTATACGCTCCTCAACCACCCAGGTGAATCATCATCCTCATTATACGCTCCTCAACCACCCAGGTGAATCATCCTCCTCATTATACGCTCCTCAACCACCCAGGTGAATCATCCTCCTCATTACACGCTCCTGAACCACCCAGGTGAATCATCCTCATTACACGCTCCTCAACCACCCAGGTGAATCATCCTCATTATACGCTCCTGAACCACCCAGGTATCAATTTAACCATGCCACGACTAACCAACACATGATCATTTGAACCCAGCCAATAGTATTCTTGGAAACCAGAACCGAGAGACTGTCAAGACTGTTGTTTGTTTTTTAATGCTGGTTAATTATCATTATATGCAGGCAGCTTCTTTGACGTAATCTCCCTTTATCTCCACAGTTAACGCATGGTCTTTTGTTCTGTGTTAGTCTGTAGACAACCCACATGGTCCCTATCAAGGGCACTACTATTGACCACAGACTGTACCGTGCCTGATAGACCTTACAAATAATTGTATGTGTTGTCATTACAAAAAATCATGTTAAACACTATTTACTATTGGTGTGGCAGGTCGCCTAGTGGTTAGAGTGTAGAGGTGGCAGGTCGCCTAGTGGTTAGAGTGTAGAGGTGGCAGGTCGCCTAGTGGTTAGAGTGTAGAGACGGCAGGTCGCCTAGTGGTTAGAGTGTAGAGGTGGCAGGTCGCCTAGTGGTTAGAGTGTAGAGGTGGTAGGTAGCCTAGTGGTTAGAGTGTAGAGGTGGCAGGTAGCCTAGTGGTTAGAGTGTAGAGGTGGCAGGTAGCCTAGTGGTTAGAGTGTAGAGGTGGCAGGTAGCTTAGTGGTTAGAGTGTAGAGGTGGCAGGTAGCTTAGTGGTTAGAGTGTAGAGGCGGTAGGTAGCCTAGTGGTTAGAGTGTAGAGGTGGTAGGTAGCCTAGTGGTTAGAGTGTAGGTGTGGCAGGTAGCCTAGTGGTTAGAGTGTAGAGGTGGCAGGTAGTCTAGTGGTTAGAGTGTAGAGGTGGCAGGTAGCCTAGTGGTTAGAGTGTAGGGGCGGCAGGTAGCCTAGTGGTTAGAGTGTAGAGGTGGCAGGTAGCCTAGTGGTTAGAGTGTAGAGGTGGCAGGTAGCCTAGTGGTTAGAGTGTAGAGGCGGCAGGTAGCCTAGTGGTTAGAGTGTAGAGGCGGCAGGTAGCCTAGTGGTTAGAGTGTAGAGGCGGCAGGTAGCCTAGTGGTTAGAGTGTAGAGGCGGCAGGTAGCCTAGTGGTTAGAGTGTAGAGGCGGCAGGTAGCCTAGTGGTTGGAGCGGCGGCAGGTAGCCTAGTGGTTAGAGCGGCGGCAGGTAGCCTAGTGGTTAGAGCGTCGGACTAGTAACCGAAAGGTTGCAAGATCGAATCCCCCGAGCTGACAAGGTAAAAATCTGTCGTTCTGCCCCCTGAACAAGGCAGTTAACCCACTGTTCCTAGGTCCGTCATAGTAAATACTAATTTGTTGTTAACTGACTTGCCTAGTTAAATAAAGATAAAATAAAACATTCACAAATGCAACTTATATTTTTGAGTCCATGCTACTTATTATGTGACTTGTTAAACACATGTTGACTCCTTTAGGCCGTAACAAAGGGCTTGAATACTTATTGACTCAAGACATTTCAGCGTTTCGTTTTTTAAATTAATTTGTAAACATTTCTAAAAACATAATTCCACTTTAACATGATGGGGTGTGTAGGTCAGTGACCCCCCCCCCCCCCCCCCAAAAAAAACAATCAGAATGGGTACCATTTTAAATTCCTTGTAACACAACTTCCTGATTCTCGTCTCTGTAGACGTAAAGCACCGACGGATCCCCCTGCTGTTCTTCGCCAACAAGATGGACGTGAGAGACGCCCTGTCTTCGGTCAAGGTCTCCCAGCTGCTCTGTCTGGAGAACATCAAGGACAAGCCCTGGCACATCTGGTACACGGACTAGTTTATAAAAACACCCAGAATCCACGTGGGCACACATTTCACCGTTTCTACACCAGGTCCACGATTCAGTCCGTTACAATACATTAGATTTCATCCGGTCTGTTTTAGTCCAACCTCCAGAACAGGTTTTTATTTTAATATACACACTGCTCCAAATAAATAAAGGGAACACTAAAATAACACATCCTAGATCTGAATGAATGAAATATTCTTATTTAAATACTTTTTTCTTTACGTCGTTAAATGTGCTGACAGCAAAATCACTCAATCGCCCAATTTGGACTTTTTCACTTAGGGGTGTACCGGTACTCACTTTTGTTGCCCGCGGTTTAGACATTAATGGCTGTGTGTTGAGTTATTTTGAGGGGACAGCACATTTACACTGTTATACAAGCTGTATAACAGCTTTACATTGTAGCAAAGTGTCATTTCTTCAGTGTTGTCACATGAAAAGATATACTCAAATATTTACCAAAAATGTGAGGGGTGTACTCACTTTTGTGATATTACTGTATATATGACAAAACGCTGCCTTTTCTAATGGTTGTTGAAGCGTTGGTCTTCACTGACTTCCTCTCTTCCTGTCTGTTTCAGTGCCAGCGATGCTGTGAAAGGAGAGGGTTTACTAGAAGGCGTTGATTGGCTGCAAGGTACGGCAGACGATTCACACACGCTCTCTCTCTCTCATGGTTTCATCTCACTAAATGTGTTTCAGTGATTTTACCATAGATATGTGATATGTAGAAGCTATAGCTTCATTGATTTTTACCATAGATATGTGATATGTAGAAGCTAATAGCTTCATTGATTTACCATAGTTATGTGATATGTAGAAGCTAATAGCTTCATTTATTTTACCATAGATATGTGATATGTAGAAGCTAATATCTTCATTGATTTACCATAGTTATGTGAAATGTAGAAGCTAATAGCTTCATTTATTTACCATAGTTATGTGAAATGTAGAAGCTAATAGCTTCATTGATTTACCATAGTTATGTGATATGTAGAAGCTAATAGCTTCATTTATTTACCATAGTTATGTGATATGTAGAAGCTAATAGCTTCATTGATTTTACCATAGTTATGTGATATGTAAAGCTAAAAGCTTCATTTATTTTACCATAGATATGTGATATGTAGAAGCTAATAGCTTCATTTATTTACCATAGTTATGTGATATGTAGAAGCTATAGCTTCATTTAAATCGTGGTTTATTTCCATTTGACTTCCGTCTGTAGATGAAATGTCCCTGTGAGTATTTGACGTCATTAGTGTTTAGTGTAGTAGACTGTCAGTATAACCCCATAATGGTCCTTTAGTCCACGTCATTAGTGTTTAGTGTAGTAGACTGGTAGTATATCCCCATAATGGTCCTTTAGTCCACGTCATTAGTGTTTAGTGTAGCAGACTGGCAGTATAACCCCATAATGGTCCTTTAGTCCACGTCATTAGTGTTTAGTGTAGCAGACTGGCAGTATAACCCCATAATGGTCCTTTAGTCCACGTCATTAGTGTTTAGTGTAGTAGACTGGCAGTATAACCCCATAATGGTCCTTTAGTCCACGTCATTAGTGTTTAGTGTAGTAGACTGGCAGTATAACCCCATAATGGTCCTTTAGTCCACGTCATTAGTGTTTAGTGTAGCAGACTGGCAGTATAACCCCATAATGGTCCTTTAGTCCACGTCATTAGTGTTTAGTGTAGTAGACTGGCAGTATAACCCCATAATGGTCCTTTAGTCCACGTCATTAGTGTTTAGTGTAGCAGACTGGCAGTATAACCCCATAATGGTCCTTTAGTCCACGTCATTAGTGTTTAGTGTAGCAGACTGGCAGTATAACCCCATAATGGTCCTTTAGTCCACGTCATTAGTGTTTAGTGTAGTAGACTGGCAGTATAACCCCATAATGGTCCTTTAGTCCACGTCATTAGTGTTTAGTGTAGTAGACTGGCAGTATAACCCCATAATGGTCCTTTAGTCCACGTCATTAGTGTTTAGTGTAGCAGACTGGCAGTATAACCCCATAATGGTCCTTTAGTCCACGTCATTAGTGTTTAGTGTAGCAGACTGGCAGTATAACCCCATAATGGTCCTTTAGTCCACGTCATTAGTGTTTAGTGTAGTAGACTGGCAGTATAACCCCATAATGGTCCACGTCATTAGTGTTTAGTGTAGTAGACTGGCAGTATAACCCCATAATGGTCCTTTAGTCCACGTCATTAGTGTTTAGTGTAGTAGACTGGCAGTATAACCCCATAATGGTCCACGTCATTAGTGTTTAGTGTAGTAGACTGGCAGTATAACCCCATAATGGACCTTGAGTCCACGTCATTAGTGTTTAGTGTAGTAGACTGGCAGTATAACCCCATAATGGACCTTTAGTCCACATCATTAGTGTTTAGTGTAGTAGACTGGCAGTATAACCCCATAATGGTCCTTTAGTCCACGTCATTAGTGTTTAGTGTAGCAGACTGGCAGTGTAACCCCATAATGGTCCTTTAGTCCACGTCATTAGTGTTTAGTGTAGTAGACTGGCAGTATAACCCCATAATGGTCCTTTAGTCCACGTCATTAGTGTTTAGTGTAGTAGACTGGCAGTATAACCCCATAATGGTCCACGTCATTAGTGTTTAGTGTAGCAGACTGGCAGTACAACCCCATAATGGTCCTTTAGTCCACGTCATTAGTGTTTAGTGTAGCAGACTGGCAGTCTAACCCCATAATGGTCCACATCATTAGTGTTTAGTGTAGTAGACTGGCAGTATAACCCCATAATGGTCCTTTAGTCCACGTCATTAGTGTTTAGTGTAGTAGACTGGCAGTATAACCCCATAATGGTCCTTTAGTCCACGTCATTAGTGTTTAGTGTAGCAGACTGGCAGTATAACCCCATAATGGTCCTTTAGTCCACGTCATTAGTGTTTAGTGTAGTAGACTGGCAGTATAACCCCATAATGGTCCTTTAGTCCACGTCATTAATGTTTAGTGTAGTAGACTGGCAATATAACCCCATAATGGTCCACGTCATTAGTGTTTAGTGTAGTAGACTGGCAGTATAACCCCATAATGGTCCTTTAGTCCACGTCATTAGTGTTTAGTGTAGCAGACTGGCAGTATAACCCCATAATGGTCCTTTAGTCCACGTCATTAGTGTTTAGTGTAGCAGACTGGCAGTATAACCCCATTATGGTCCTTTAGTCCACGTCATTAGTGTTTAGTGTAGCAGACTGGCAGTATAACCCCATAATGGTCCTTTAGTCCACGTCATTAGTGTTTAGTGTAGCAGACTGGCAGTATAACCCCATAATGGTCCTTTAGTCCACGTCATTAGTGTTTAGTGTAGCAGACTGGCAGTATAACCCCATAATGGTCCTTTAGTCCACGTCATTAGTGTTTAGTGTAGCAGACTGGCAGTATAACCCCATAATGGTCCTTTAGTCCACGTCATTAGTGTTTAGTGTAGCAGACTGGCAGTATAACCCCATAATGGTCCTTTAGTCCACGTCATTAGTGTTTAGTGTAGCAGACTGGCAGTATAACCCCATAATGGACCACATCATTAGTGTTTAGTGTAGTAGACTGGCAGTATAACCCCATAATGGTCCTTTAGTCCACGTCATTAGTGTTTAGTGTAGTAGACTGGCAGTATAACCCCATAATGGTCCTTTAGTCCACGTCATTAGTGTTTAGTGTAGTAGACTGGCAGTATAACCCCATAATGGTCCTTTAGTCCACGTCATTAGTGTTTAGTGTAGTAGACTGGCAGTATAACCCCATAATGGTCCTTTAGTCCACGTCATTAGTGTTTAGTGTAGCAGACTGGCAGTATAACCCCATAATGGTCCTTTAGTCCACGTCATTAGTGTTTAGTGTAGTAGACTGGCAGTATAACCCCATAATGGTCCACGTCATTAGTGTTTAGTGTAGTAGACTGGCAGTATAACCCCATAATGGTCCTTTAGTCCACGTCATTAGTGTTTAGTGTAGCAGACTGGCAGTATAACCCCATAATGGTCCTTTAGTCCACGTCATTAGTGTTTAGTGTAGTAGACTGGCAGTATAACCCCATAATGGTCCTTTAGTCCACGTCATTAGTGTTTAGTGTAGTAGACTGGCAGTATAACCCCATAATGGTCCTTTAGTCCACGTCATTAGTGTTTAGTGTAGTAGACTGGCAGTATAACCCCATAATGGTCCTTTAGTCCACGTCATTAGTGTTTAGTGTAGTAGACTGGCAGTATAACCCCATAATGGTCCACGTCATTAGTGTTTAGTGTAGTAGACTGGCAGTATAACCCCATAATGGTCCTTTAGTCCACGTCATTAGTGTTTAGTGTAGCAGACTGGCAGTATAACCCCATAATGGTCCTTTAGTCCACGTCATTAGTGTTTAGTGTAGTAGACTGGCAGTATAACCCCATAATGGTCCACGTCATTAGTGTTTAGTGTAGTAGACTGGCAGTATAACCCCATAATGGTATACGTCATTAGTGTTTAGTGTAGTAGACTGGCAGTATAACCCCATAATGGTCATTTAGTCCACGTCATTAGTGTTTAGTGTAGCAGACTGGCAGTATAACCCCATAATGGTCCTTTAGTCCACGTCATTAGTGTTTAGTGTAGCAGACTGGCAGTCTAACCCCATAATGGTCCACGTCATTCGTGTTTAGTGTAGTAGACTGGCAGTATAACCCCATAATGGTCCTTTAGTCCACGTCATTAGTGTTTAGTGTAGTAGACTGGCAGTATAACCCCATAATGGTCCTTTAGTCCACGTCATTAGTGTTTAGTGTAGCAGACTGGCAGTATAACCCCATAATGGTCCACGTCATTAGTGTTTAGTGTAGCAGACTGGCAGTATAACCCCATAATGGTCCTTTAGTCCACGTCATTAGTGTTTAGTGTAGCAGACTGGCAGTATAACCCCATAATGGTCCTTTAGTCCACGTCATTAGTGTTTAGTGTAGTAGACTGGCAGTATAACCCCATAATGGTCCTTTAGTCCACGTCATTAGTGTTTAGTGTAGTAGACTGGCAGTAGAACCCCATAATGGTCCTTTAGTCTACGTCATTAGTGTTTAGTGTAGCAGACTGGCAGTATAACCCCATAATGGTCCTTTAGTCCACGTCATTAGTGTTTAGTGTAGTAGACTGGCAGTATAACCCCATAATGGACCTTTAGTCCACGTCATTAGTGTTTAGTGTAGTAGACTGGCAGTATAACCCCATAATGGTCCTTTAGTCCACGTCATTAGTGTTTAGTGTAGTAGACTGGCAGTGTAACCCCATAATGGTCCTTTAGTCCACGTCATTAGTGTTTAGTGTAGCAGACTGGGAGTATTACCCCATAATGGTCCTTTAGTCCACGTCATTAGTGTTTAGTGTAGTAGACTGGCAGTAGAACCCCATAATGGTCCTTTAGTCCACGTCATTAGTGTTTAGTGTAGTAGACTGGCAGTATAACCCCATAATGGTCCTTTAGTCCACGTCATTAGTGTTTAGTGTAGTAGACTGGCAGTATTACCCCATAATGGTCCTTTAGTCCACGTCGTTAGTGTTTAGTGTAGTAGACTGGCAGTAGAACCCCATAATGGTCCTTTATTCCACGTCATTAGTGTTTAGTGTAGTAGACTGGCAGTATAACCCCATAATGGACCTTTAGTCCACGTCATTAGTGTTTAGTGTAGTAGACTGGCAGTATTACCCCATAATGGTCCTTTAGTCCACGTCATTAGTGTTTAGTGTAGTAGACTGGCAGTATAACCCCATAATGGTCCACGTCATTAGTGTTTAGTGTAGTAGACTGGCAGTAGAACCCCATAAAGGACCTTTAGTCCACGTCATTAGTGTTTAGTGTAGTAGACTGGCAGTATAACCCCATAATGGTCCTTTAGTCCACGTCATTAGTGTTTAGTGTAGTAGACTGGCAGTATAACCCCATAATGGTCCTTTAGTCCACGTCATTAGTGTTTAGTGTAGCAGACTGGCAGTATAACCCCATAATGGTCCACGTCATTAGTGTTTAGTGTAGTAGACTGGCAGTATAACCCCATAATTGTCCTTTAGTCCACGTCATTAGTGTTTAGTGTAGTAGACTGGCAGTATAACCCCATAATGGTCCTTTAGTCCACGTCATTAGTGTTTAGTGTAGTAGACTGGCAGTATAACCCCATAATGGTCCTTTAGTCCACGTCATTAGTGTTTAGTGTAGCAGACTGGCAGTATAACCCCATAATGGTCCACGTCATTAGTGTTTAGTGTAGTAGACTGGCAGTATATCCCCATAATGGTCCTTTAGTCCACGTCATTAGTGTTTAGTGTAGTAGACTGGCAGTATAACCCCATAATGGTCCTTTAGTCCACGTCATTAGTGTTTAGTGTAGTAGACTGGCAGTATAACCCCATAATGGTCCTTTAGTCCACGTCATTCCAGTCGTCTGCCTTGGTCGACGTTCCCTTTCTCCCTTTGTGACGTGTCTCTAGATCCCTATAAACATTCCACTGTTCATAGCTCCTCCTATGACCTTTTATAACCCCTCCCCTTCTCAGAGAACAATTAGAGATCTGATTGTCCTCCGTTTTCTTTTTATCCAGATCAAATCAGAACGATGAGAACGTGAGAGGTTGAGAGAACGACGCGACGGGGGGGGGGGGGGGGGGGGGGGGGGATGCCAACGTCTGGGTGGCGTCATGGCAACACTGGAGTCCCTCGGGTGTTGACCCCCAACGGTGTAAATTCTCAACATGCCTCCCACCACCAGACACACACACACACACACACACACACGCCTCAGAAGAGTTGGCGCCAGCTATGACCTCCGACCTTTAAAGATCAACCAGTCTGGATGAAAGCCTTAGCAACGGCCCCTGGAAACAGATATTATGTTTTCAGATCATTCACACATCTTTACCAACAATTTCTTTTTTTACCCTCATTTCAAACGACCCAATGAACCAGTTTAACACGGAGTAATGTTCTGGACTGATATTCTACAGTAATGTTTTGGACTGATATGTTACAGTAATGTTCTGGACTAATATAATACAGTAATGTTTTGACTGATATTCTACAGTAATGTTTTGGACTGATATGTTACAGTAATGTTCTGGACTAATATAATACAGTAATGTTTTGACTGATATTCTACAGTAATGTTTTGACTGATATTCTACAGTAATGTTTGGACTGATATTCTACAGTAATGTTTTGGACTGATATTCTACAGTAATGTTTTGACTGATATAATACAGTAATGTTTTGACTGATATTCTACAGTAATGTTTTGGATTGATATTCTACAGTAATGTTTTGACTGATATTCTACAGTAATGTTTTGACTGATATTCTACAGTAATGTTTTGGACTGATATTCTACAGTAATGTTTTGGACTGATATTCTACAGTAATGTTTTGACTGATATAATACAGTAATGTTTTGGACTGATATTCTACAGTAATGTTTTGGACTGATATTCTACAGTAATGTTTTGACTGATATAATACAGTAATGTTTTGAACTTAAATTTTACAGTAATGTTTTGAACTTAAATTCTACAGTAATGTTTTGAACTTAAATTCTACAGTAATGTTTTGGACTGATATTCTACAGTAATGTTTTGGACTGATATTCTACAGTAATGTTTTGAACTTAAATTTTACAGTAATGTTTTGAACTTAAATTCTACAGTAATGTTTTGAACTTAAATTCTACAGTAATGTTTTGGACTGATATTCTACAGTAATGTTTTGACTGATATAATACAGTAATGTTTTGAACTTAAATTTTACAGTAATGTTTTGAACTTAAATTCTACAGTAATGTTTTGAACTTAAATTCTACAGTAATGTTTTGGACTGATATTCTACAGTAATGTTTTGGACTGATATAATACAGTAATGTTTTGAACTTAAATTTTACAGTAATGCCTACTTGGTCCTCTCAAAGCACTAGTTTAATATGTCATTTTCATGTTGGGTCCTCCTGGTAATGAACCGTAAACAACCAGCGGGGAAATATGCATTGTATAACACCGATTGTATACTGTAAATGTTTTATGTGTTTAAATATACAGTGTGTTTTTACCGTAGCCTAGCGTGCCAGGCTCATAGCATGACAACAGGAATAATATGATTTGGTGTAATTCTTCATCAAAATTATATATATTTTTTATACTACAGTTCATGACTCCAATGGTTGTACATTTAAACGTTGACAGACACTTCAGGAAAAAGGGCCCAAGACGTTGTAAAATACTCAAACTCAAGATTCACACGTTTTATCACATCACACCTATGAATTAGTCCTCATTATATTTAGCTAATGTGGATGTAGAGTTTCTCTTCTCCAACGGAGTCTTCACCTAGTGTTTCCAGCGGTTCCATTTATTTGCATTGTACTGTTGAAGACATGAGCAGAATTTGCTGCAGTGTGTATTTCACTGTGTTGTATACTTGTGAGGGCAGACGGTATGTTGTTAGAGTATTAGTCCTCCACTGTGTTGTAAACAAGAATGTAACATGTTGTTGTGTTTTATTGATCTGCCTTCCGTGATACATGGGAGAAGGATTAAAGAAATGTAGTCTCTGTCTCTCTCTCTCTTTCTCTTTTTCTCTCTGTCTCTTTCTCTCTCTCTCTCTGTCTCTCTCTCTCTCTGTCTCTCTCTGTCTCTCTCTTTCTCTTTTTCTCTCTGTCTCTTTCTCTCTCTCTCTCTGTCTCTCTCTCTCTCTCTCTCTCTCTGTCTCTCTCTCTGTCTCTCTCTCTGTCTCTCTTTCTCTCTCTCTGTCTCTCTCTCTCTCTCTCTGTCTCTCTGTCTCTCTCTCTCTCTCTGTCTCTCTCTGTCTCTCTCTCTCTCTCTCTCTGTCTCTCTCTCTCTCTCTCTCTCTCTCTCT